>NC_065521.1:45569740-45572781 GCF_006386435.1 Epinephelus moara | reverse complement strand
ATCCAGGAAGTAAAGCAAACGTTGAAGAAGAGTACACTTGCAAGATAAATGTGACACTTTCTAATGTCACAATGGAGGGACAACTACGCAGGTTGATTTTAGCGCTGCTCATCGTGGACTATATTGCTGTCATTGTTCATTTTAGTCAAACCATACAGTTTGAAAACGAGACACAGCCACAGAGTTCTCTTTATACATCAGTGGTGAGGAGAGGAGTCCAGCTGCTACTGGAGCTGGTCTGTACAAGCAGAGAGCAAGTGGGGGGAAAGTGCATTTAAACCGGGGGGCAGTGAGGCTGGAAACAGGACAGTGGTGCCGCACGATGTGCCGTGGTGCATCTAACTGCTGCCGGTGTGGGGTTGTACATTGAAAATAATAGGGATGTATTTTTTTAAGAGCGGTGTGTTCTGGCCTTAAGTTGCACATGATGTGTTCATGGACCGCTGGAAATTTGATAATTCAACAATAATATCCGTTTTTACTGTTTAAATGGTGAAACTTTAGTGATTGGTGAAAACATGTATTTGGAAAGCATGTTTTATTTAAAAACTGGCAGTAAAATAAATATAAAATACAACCAATTAAACGAGAACGCCCCTCAGCCAAAATAAAAAAACCTAAGTTCCTCCCCAGTGCACCACCCCCTCCTCCTCATGAGTAACGAACAGTCCCTAAGAGCACTAAGAACAACGTTTCTCAACACACACTTACAAAGAATTTAAGGACCATTGAACATGTGTGGAACATTCTGAAGACAACAGAGACCTCAGGGAAGAATTTCACTTTCTAAACTTTCACAGTTTCCTCAGTTCCCAAAAACATTGCGTGTTGGTGTTTACAGACTGATAACAGACGACAGACTGATTCTCCTCGGGTAAAAATAAAAACCACAAGTTCAGTGTAACCTCTGTGTGTGTGTGTGTGTGTGTGTGTGTGTGTGTGTGTGTGTGTGTGTGTGTGTGTGTATCTGCAGTGAAGCTGGTATTTATCTCTCTGTCTCTTTCTGTTTAATGAGTACTCTCGTTGGTCCTGAATTAAAAGCCGGCTCTCAGCGGTCGCTCTGATTGGTTGGTGCTGTGTTTATGTTCCCATGCACCAGTTTAACCACACGTCCCCATAAACCAAATGTCCCCATGAGCCAAATTCACCCAATTCTGGAAGGTCCTGTCTCACTGTTTCGCCTGAGAGGCTCCATGCTAACATGTTGCAGCATGCTAACATGATGTAGACCTGCACCTCCACAGCTCCTCTCTCGTCCTCCGACCACTCGCTGCTTTAACACTACAGAGTCACACTCACCCATTCACACACTGGTGGCAGAGGCTTCTGATTTTGAATGTGCTCACATTTATATTCAGTATTTAGCCCAGGGGGTGCTTTGACATGCAGACAGGAGGAACCCGAGATCAAACCACTCATCTTTTAAGTAGTGGATAACCTGCTGTACCTCCTGATCCACAACCGCCCCAATCCTCTGTGCTACAATAAAGTAGGGTGCTAACATAATGCAGCATGATGAAATAATGTAGGACACTAACACAATATAGCATTTAAAAATAAGGGCAGAGACACACGCTGCATCTTGAACCGCCTGGAAAATGTGAAGCTCTGCACTGAAATGATCAACTTCTCCAGAAGAGCGGAAAAATATCTGCCGGCTGTAACTGTGACGTACAGTGAGCCCTAGTTGTTCCAAAATTTGAACTCTGTCTCAGGAAGCAGCCGTCACACCCAAAAATACAGGTGCTCAAAAACACTTGCACATCAAGACGGCGCTGCTCTCGCTTCTGAGCGGCACTGTTGTGTGTCTACGTTGAAAACAATGGATTTGAGGGTACAAAAAACACTGCAAGTCTACTGACCCTAAGGCAACATGCTAACACTATGTAGCATGCTAACAGAGCTAGTCCTCCTCTGCAGGTCTGACCTCTCTGACCTCTGCAGGATTATTTTCCCACAGTTCCCTGCTTCTGTCCTGCTGAGCTGCTGAATGTGAGAACAGAGAAATACAGGAGGTGTTTGCATGTGAATGACATGTAGTGTGTGTGTGTGTGTGTGTGTGTGTGTGTGTGTGTGTGTGTGTGTGTGTGTTGGGGGGGTGGGGCTCCTCTCAGGTCTCAGCTGCCGTTGTGTGTGAGGGTGAATTACACGCNAATGTGAGTGAGTGTGTGTGTGTGTGTGTGTGTGTGTGTGTGTGTGTGTGTGTGTGTGTGTGTTGGTGGGGGTGGGGTGGTAGTTTTGTTGTGCAAATGTTGAGTGGGGGGTAAAACTTCACTTTAATAGGACAACTGAAAACAGAGAAACTGATTTGTCTTGATCAAGTGATCCATGTATTATTATTGTTATTGTTGTTATTATCATCATCATCATCATCATCATCATCATTATTATTATTGGTGGTAATAGTGGTAGTGACAGACTGAGGGAGACCGGCTTCAGCAAGCTGCTGAAGTTAAACAGGATCTGACTTCTTTCAAAATAAGAGCAGAGAAACAGGCAGGAACAGGGTGCAGATACACAGGAAGAAGTAAATGCTAAAGGGACTGTTCATTATTTTTTAAGCACAGAGGAGGGACAGAGGAGGGGCAAAGAAATTTAAATGGTTGTATTATGTATTTACTTTTCTGCAGAGTTTAAAGACAACATGCAAAAACAGTTGGTCTTTACTTTGAAGGGTTGTTAAATTAGAAAAAAAATCACCAATCACTATTTATCAGCCAGAAACTATAAAAACAGAAATTACTGATGGATTTGTTTTTTTTTTTTCATTTCCAACGGTCCTTGGGCGCATTGTATGAATTGAACACCTCAGAAAAAACAAACAAACAAAGATCTTAACCTCTCTAACTCCGCCAGGACGCAGACGTCCTCGCTCCCCTCCTCTGTTAAATGGTATCTCCCAGGCGCACTACGTCATCAAACCATGTGATGTTTGGTATTGCCGGATTCAGGAAGCTCTCGACTTTTCAAAAATAACATTGTTTTTCTTTTATTTATTATGTATTTGGCACCAGAGCAGCCTAAACACACAAAGTCCAAAA
>NC_065521.1:45548395-45569501 GCF_006386435.1 Epinephelus moara | reverse complement strand
TTTAGCATTAGACAAAAGATGGTCGCACCGGTGTAACATACATGATCCATCTTTCCCATCTTTTCAAAAACACACTTTGTTGCAGTCTTATGGCAAATGTAATTCTTTCCATCTTAAAAATGTCATAAATAATGTCAATCCACTCATCCACCGTAGGTTTTTCTAGTTTTAACCACTTCCTTGTAATGGCTTTCCTACAGGCAGCACTAAGAATCTGAAATAGATATTTATCATTAGAGGAAAAATTATCTGGTGGTAGAGCCCCTAGATATAAAGAAACAAACTTAAATGGAATGTCTGTCAGAAATATTTTTCGCAAAATTTGATAGACCTCCTGCCAAAAAGGTAACAACACTGGACAAGACCAGAATATGTGAAAGTGATTTGCCTCAAGGCATCCACACTGTCTCGAACATGCAGATAAGCTGGTGTAGTGTCTTTTTTGAGCTGGCGTTATAAAGAATCTAATAAGGTTTTTCCAGCAGAACTCTCTCCAAAGTGTTGAATTTGAAGTTTTCCATTGTATCCCACATAACTGTTCCCAGTCCCACATAACTGTTCCCAGTCTTCTGCATTTAGAACTAGGTTCCCTTCCTTCTCCCATTTCTGTTTCACATGCAGTGAGCTACCTTTCATTTGTTGTAAGCCCCTATAAAGTTTTGAGATGGTTTTTTGGTTTGGGCCCGAAGCATAAGCATCTATAAAGACTTTTAATAAAATGTTATCCCATTGCTCTTGTGTGATCTTCTTCCTAATTTGCTCAATGTAATGACGGGCCTGTAGAAATCTATAGAAATCATCATTATTCAAACTGAATTGTCCCTTTTAGGTTTTGAAAATTGTTCACTGACCCCTTACTCAAAAAAGTGCAATATGCTGTTAAACCATGAGTTACCCATCCCTTAAACCTCGCATCCCAATTTTTAGGCACAAAATCTGGATCAAACGCACACCACCTAAAAACTTTTATTGCTTCCTTTAAATGATTTTGAGCTATAACCCTGTTCCACAGCTTAAGTGGCAAAACAATCCACGGGTTTCCCAGATCCATTAACTTATTCATCAACCCCTTATACCCTATTGCCGCTTGAATTGGAAACTCCCCTGTCATATTCTCCTCAATCTCCCTCCATCTAGCCCTGTATTCTGGATTACACCAACATATTAACGGTCTCAGTTGAGCAGCAGTATAATAATGTTTTAGACACGGGAGCGCGACCCCCCCCCCCCCCCCCCCCCTATCTTTTGCTAATTGTAAACTCTGATATTTAATTCTTGGTCTTCGCCCCTCCCAAATATATCTCGAAATAAGTTTATCCCACTCCTGAAACTGTTGATCAGATATATCTAGTGGAAGGGATTGAAAAAGATACAACATTCTCGGCAGAATACTCATTTTAACTGATTCAATACGAGATCCAAAATTAAGAAAAGGTATTGAATCCCATCTTCTTATGTCTTCCCTAATTTTGTTGTTCAGGGGGATAAAGGTGAGTGAAAACAATTTTGACAGGTCTGTAGGTATATTTACCCCCAGATATCTCATGGATTCAGCTTCCCATCTCAAGTTATACCTCTTCTTCACATTTTCTGAGGGACTGTAGTTAAAAGTAAGAATTTGTGTTTTTGAAACATTCAACTTATATCCTGAAAAAGATCCGTATTGTTCCAAAAGTGAAAACAACTGTACAAGAGATTGTTCTGGGCTGGATAACTGTAACAATATATCATCGGCAAACAAGGAAATCTTTTGTTCTCCTCCTTTCATACATATTCCTTTAATGTCTTTATTCTGAAAAATCCACTGACTAAGGGGCTCAATAAAAATCGCGAATAAGAGGGGGCTAATTGGACAGCCCTGCCTCGTTCCGCGTTCCAGTGAAAAGGGGTTTGAAACTACTCCATTAATTTTAATTCTTGCCCTTGGGTTATCATAAAGAGCCTGTATTGTCTTAATAAAAGAATTGTGAAAACCAAATTCCCCAAAACTCTAAACAGAAAAGACCAATTTACGCAATCAAAAGCGTCTAACCGCCTGGATCTTTTCATGGTAAAAACACTGTAGAATGGTCATACTTTGAGCAAACTTCTTCAAATTTGAAACAAGTGTTCATTGATAGTGTGCCTACAGCCCCACAGTGTCATTTACCTGCTCAGATGAAGCCACAGACAGTTATTCATCCTGAAACACATTTTTTATTTTATCTTAGGCAAAATCTTAAATTTTTTACTGACTTCAGAGGCCCATTACTCTGTCTCTGTATCACCTAGAGTGTTTCTGACACTTTCACAAGAAACTTCAGGGAGTTTTCTTTCTGGTAAGACTTCATGCATGCATGTAGTCAGAGCGGTTCAGAAGCTACAGTCATTTTAATTTAGGTATGTCATTTTAGGCGTTTTTGCTACAAAATGGGGGTGGAGTGCAAGAGGTATTATTTCATCAAAATCACTTTATTTTATGTCTCATTATAAATTTGTCCAAAATAAACCGTTTGCACGACAGGAGTGGAAAACTGAGACTTTTTTCAACCCCAGGATTTCATCTTCAACTTTTAACTTTCAAACATCAGAAGGTAAGTTTTAAATATCTAATAACTCATTTATGGAGGAGGGCGGGTCATGGAGTTTCCTCCAGTCACTCAGAGAAGGTCAAGGAAAAAAAAAAGATAATACATACGTACCGACAAAAAAAAAATCCCCCCCTCCCCTCCTCTGATAAGTAAAGAACAGTCCCTTAATAAGTGTGACAAATAAAATGAAGTACGTTAATGTTAGTAAGGTTTAGTTTGTGTGTCACGTGGAGATGATATCTGATGTGATGTTTGTACAAAGTCAGCTCCCTGATGTTTCATGTCAAAGTAGATAATTCAGTTATAGATTTATACAGAACTTTGTGTTCATGGATTGAAGATAAGGATGAATATGAGTTTAATGATATGATGTGACAGAAAACACGTGTTCATCTAACATATTGTATAAACATGTAGTATATATTTTGTAATATTTTCATATGATGATCATGTTGCACAAGAAAACAATCTCTAAATTACAAATAATTTTTAAAAAGTCATTTTTTTTTATATCTACATATATTAAATACAGTTTAAATTCATCCTGTAAAGTGAAACTGCTGCTGTGCTTGTTTAGTTTTTAGATAATAAAATATATTTTATATTTATAATCGGGGTCAAACAGCTTCTGTTTGTCAGCGGTGAAAGTCTTTTATTGTCATAGAAATCAGAGCTGCAGGACTTTTATTGTGAAGTGACAGAGCGGAAGTGACGCGTGTGAGCTCAGGTACGTTGACTGCAGAGTCTCAGCTGTGAATCAGAGCAGTGAGCGCGTGAGAGCTCGCAGCAGCTCAGAGATCAGACCGAGTTTATCTGAAGAAGAAGAAAAGTTGACGCGTTTAAACCTCCTGAGTCCTGCTCTCTGAGTCAACCCGTTAATGTGACGCTTTTAATCCGGATTAATGCCGCGTGTGTCCCGGGACATGGTTCTGAACTGCCTGAAGGTATTTAAACTGATGCACGTTTGTTTACATCTGCTTTCATCACGTGTTGTTCACATGTTTATTCTGCAGGTTGTGATAATCATCATCATCATCTTTAATTCATCTGACTTATGTTTTAAATATTAGGAATCAATCATTTAGATTATTGATGAAGTGATGAGGAGACTTCAGGTTAATGAACGCGTCAGAAAGAATCACTTCCTGTGTGATTGTTTTATTTTTTCACTTTGTTTCAGTTTTTATAAGGGACTGTTCTTTATTTCTGTTACGTTTGTTTGTTTGTTTGTTTGTCTGTTTTTTTTTTATCCTCCCTGAAGCCACAAATATTTCCCCTTGACCCTCCCTGAGTGACTGGAGGAAACTCCACGACCCTCCCTCCTCCATAAATGAGTTATTAGATATTTAAAACTTACCCTTTGATGTTTGGAAGTTAAAAGTTGAAGATGAAATCCTGGAGTTGGAAAAAGTCTCATTTTTTAACTATTGTTGTGCAAACGGTTTATTTTTTGGACAAATTTTAAATGAGACGTAGAATAAAGTGATTTTGATGAAATATCATTATTTTAAGCTTATATATATTACGTTTTTTTTCTGACAGAGGTGTTTGTAACACGTGATGTGTCCAAGGACCCGTCGGAAATTTAAAAATCCAACAATAATTTATTTTTTTTACAGTTTCTGTTTGCGATACATGGTGTCATTTTGGCGATTTTGAAAGAAAACATTAAGGCATGTATTCCTTAAAAATCTGTGGTAAAATAAATCCATTTGTATTTGTATGCCCCGCCCCTGAGCCAAAATGAAAAACAAAAATTGCCAATTTTTTTTAAACAAACAAAATTTGCCAAATAACCTTAAAAAAAAAGTGCCAAAAATTTCCGAAGAAAACATGCCGCAGGTGTTCTTTAAATATCACCAAACATGTTTAAAGAAAAAACAACATGCCAGACATTTTCCAAGAAAATAAATCACCAAAAAAGATGCCAAGATATTTTTAAACTTTTTTTTAACCAGATTTTGAAAAAAATTTCTTTAAAAATCTGCTGTAAAATAAATACAAAACACAACAATTTAAATCTGTATGCTCCTCCCCTAAGCCAAAATAAAAAACAGAAGTCCCTCCCTCGTGCTTAAATTTTTTTTTTGCACTGCCCCCTCCTCCCTCATAAATAATGAACAGTCCCTAAACTGTAGAACTGAAGCACTCTGATTTACTGCTGCAGACTTGAAACCTGAACGTCACCTGAACAGCTGATAATTGTTTGTGTGAATTAAAGAAAGAACACAAACACGTGTTCACAGGTGTGTGTCAAGATTCAAGGTTCAGTTTATTGTCATTTAAACATGTTAAAAACATGAAATTTGTGACCCAGGTGCAGCAGTGTACAGAATAAAGAACATTTAACATAGACCTGTAATAAATGATTAAATATCCTAGAAGCCTGAAATAAAGACAACACATAGATAACAAAAACAAGCAGCGTGTTAAAGTGCATAATCGTGCTGTTTGCAGATGCAGCAATGCAGCAGTATCCTGTAGACAAACAAACAAACAAACATGATGTCACTACATTTAAAGGTCCCGTATTGTGAAAAGTCAGATCTGAATGGTTTTTTTTTTAAAGTAAATCAGGACCATGTAACAGCTGTGACTCAGCCCACAGAGAAAAACACACTGTTCATTTTCAGAAGCTGTCTTTCAATAAGCCGTCAGGATTTCTGTGAGTTTGTGATGTCACACTTTTACTGTAGACAGAATCACCGTGACGTTGCATGCAGGCGCGCTGCCTTTTAGTACGGTGCGGTTTAGTTCAGTTCAAATCAAAGGAGCTTTATCGGCATCATGAGAAACACGTTTACACCACGTTTAAGTGGGAAATAAAAACATTAAGTGTTCGTACAGTTAGTTAAGATTTACCAGACATTTGAATCATATACACGTTGCTGCTGATCAGGTGTGACTTTGGACACGCCCACCAACCGAGAGAAAACACACCTCAAAGCCTGGTTCGCTGCATTTTGAGGAAACGTGACGCTGAACCCAGAAACTGCAGCGAAACAATGAACAACGTTTGAGAGTGAACGTTCCCCTGAAGACACTCAGTGTGTGTATGTGTGTGTGTGATGATCTGCCACCATGTTTTGGTTTGAGGGCAGAGAGGACACACACACACACACACACACACACACACACACACTGTAAATCTGTGTTGAATATTTAAATCCTGTATTTGCATCTCTTTGTCTGCAGCTGCAGCCTTTCATCACCCACTGAGTGTGTGTGTGTGTGTGTGCGCGTGCGTGCGTGTGTGTGCATGTGTGTGCATGTGTGTGCGTGTGTGTGTGTGTGTGTATTGATAAACATGTTCAGTCTGTTTGATCCTGAATGTCTCATGTGTTACTGCTTCATGTTGTGATCATGTGACCTGAGGTTGTCAGACTCTCTGAGCTCGTCCTGAAGCTTCAGCCTGTGTGTGTGTGTGTGTGTGTGTGTGTGTGTGTGTGTGTGTGTGTGTGTGTGTGTGTGTGTGTGTGATCACATACGAGTGCACAGAGTGACTCGACTCCAGAAGGAGCTTCATAGTTGATTTTAAGCCCAAACTCTGAACATAAACTGGTCCTGACCAGGTGAGGTCTGCAGCATCGGTTACCATGGCGATGGTGCCAGATCAAAAGAGAGTCACCTTTGTAAGATGGAAACTCAACTGAAGACTCATCGTACTGACACACTGATCTCAGTACATGGTACAGTTGTGTGTTTACATTCTGATCATGTGACCTGTAGTTTGTTTACATCGGCTACTTCTTTTTCTTTTTCCCCTTCTTCTTCTTCTTCTTCTTCTTCATCTTCTTCTTCGTCTTCCTCTCCTCCTCCTCGTCTGTCTGTCTGTCTGACAGGTGTGATCAGTGACACAGGTGTCGATGTGTAAACAGATGTTTGATTTGTGTCTCTGTGGGAGGTGAACTTTATAAAAACAGTGTGTGTGTATTCTGTTATTGTAGAAACACACACACACACACACAGCTGGTGGTCAGCTGTTACATAACGGTCATGTGACCATGTGTCTGACCTCATCCTCACCTGTCTGTGTGTCTCTATTCTCCCACTAAACAAACCAGTCTCTCTCTCTCACTGGTTTCCTCTTTTTATGGCTCATTTCCTGCTTCCTGTTTCCTGTTGGGCTCCACTTCCTGTTCTCAGGGACGCTCAGTGTGTTGTCCTGCATTTGGAGGACGTCTTGTTCTCTGGGTGAAGAGTCACAGTTCACAGCGGACAGGAGCTGTGTTTAATGTAACTTCATGTATCTGAGGTAAAGAGATATAAATACAGTCTCCAGCCAATCACAGCGCAGGATCTCACCTGTACAGTGACCCTCACTTATTAATGAGCGTCAGAGAGAAAACTGGACGAACGATCATTTGCATGTCGGCATTTATCAGTGTGGACGTTAGCAAAAGCTATGATCACTTCTCACATCAGGTCACATCAGCTCGTGTTCGTAACTCTGAGTCACTTCAAGAGGGCCCACCGCACCAGGAGGAACCCAGGGCCCTCTGCACCGGGAGGAACCCAGGGCCCTCTGCACCGGGAGGAACCCAGGGCCCACTGCACCAGGAGGAACCCAGGGCCCACTGTACCAGGAGGACAGTCACTCTGAGGATTTCATCCTGGTACCTAACAGCAGTCAGGGTACTGTTGGCTGTGACATGGAGGTCTGTGTGACCCTCCAAGGATCTGCCTCCCCAGACCATCACTGACCCACCACCAAACCGGTCATGCTGGATGATGTCACAGGCAGCATGACATTCACCACGGCGTCTCCAGACTTTTTCACGCCTGTCACATGTGCTCAGTGTGAACCTGCTCTCATCTGTGAAGAGAACAGGGTGCCGATTGGGCTGCAGGTACGGCCTCATGCTACCAGTAGTGACAAGGACACTAGCAGAAGACCAAACCAGAGACGAATCAGTGAGGAAGGATAAGGAGAGAGCAGCTGTCTGTGGACACCACAGAGCAGCTGAAACTGATTCACAATCATTGATCTCGTTCTTGACCTGTGACGTAAGCATTTCCATTTCAGCCCAGACAAGTTTCTCGTCTTGGTCTTATTCCATCTCTCCATGTTGTAAACTCTAAACCCAGAATATATCTGGGCGGGATATGTAAATGACGATTGTTTTCCACTGCCACATTCATCAGCACCTGATCATTCCTTCATTCCTTCGTTGTGATTGGCCAGATAAGAACGTTCCATGAATCACACGTGAACTCCATCATTAGATGATTTCTGTGCTGGTTTATATGTTAGAGTGATGATTATAATAATAATGATAATACCTTGGATTTACATAGCGCTTCTCTGGATGCTTTACAAAGAACAAAACAACCAAAGAAAGAAAGATAAATAATATAATACAAAGATGAAATAATCCATACGATGGGGAACAGTGCAGAGAAGAAGGAGAGGACAGTTTTTAGAGGTGGTTGTTGATAAATGAGGGTCACTAAGTTTAATCTCTTTAGTTACAGTATCATCATATTTACTACAGCTCATTAAATATTAATCACATTAAACAAAATCACATGAATCTGACTCTGAGTTAAAATAATAAAGTAAAAGAACTTGAACGTCGCAGGAACTTAGTTAAAGTCTATAAATCTACAGTATAAAAACACACAGGTGTGAACAGGGACAGAGGAGCAGACAGGTGAGCGCCCTCACAGTAACATCACTTCCTGTGCGCAGATAAAACTTTGTTTTGTCTACACGCTGATAAATCTTCTGTGTGTGTGTGTGTGTGTCTCAGGCATGTCCGTACTCGATGTTCTCTCTTCATCTTGTCTCTAAAACAGTGGATCTGAACCCGCATCACCCTCAGTGTGCCTGTCTGTCTGTCTGTCTGTGTGCCTGTGTGCCTGTGTGCCTGTCTGTCTGTCTGTGTGCCTGTGTGTCTGTGTGCCTGTCTGTCTGTCTGTGTGCCTGTGTGTCTGTCTGTCTGTGTTTTCAGCTTTGTCCTGACAGAGTCTCTGTGAGTCAAATATTACCTTGCAGTTGATTCCAGGTGTTGCACAGTGTCTGTGTTTCACTCGTTTGTCTCTGGAGAGAAAAATGTTCCAGACTCCCTTAAAAAGTGTCTGAGTTTTGAGAGTTGTTGAGTCAGAGGAAACTTTGTAAACTTTGTTCAACACTGTCTGTGACAGAATCTGAATTATTTTCTCCCCTCTTGAAAATCCGGCAAATGTAACAGCTAACTTTCAGTCGCTCCTATGGTGTTAAGTTGATGTGTTTTTCAGCGCATTAACAGACCTGTGTCTTTTCCTGCGTTGTCTTGTCTGTGTTCTGTTCACTGAAGACGACCATGAGTTATTGATCCTTCAGACGTTCTCACCCGCCACATGATTGACTGCCTCACACTTTGAGATCCCGTCTGAAAACACACTTTTTTAAGCTGCCATATTAAGTCTGATTTAATGATGACACACATATCGAGACTTGTACTGAGACTAATCTAATAATGTCTAGTTATGTCATTAACTTCCTATTGTATTCGTTTTCTGTAACTGCTTATTCTGGCGGAGCCTGTCCCAGCTGACATTGGGCGAGAGGCAGGGTTCACCCTGGACAGGTCGCAGGGCTGACACATAGAGACAGACAACCATTCACAAGTTGAGCTGGCCACAACTTTTGTCAGCGCTCCAGTGACGCAGTGAAGCGTCCACCAATCATATGTTTTGTGATATTGAAATTGGGCTCAGATATTGATATTGATATCCTCACTCTGTCCTCTTCCTCTTCTTCTGTTTAATCCTCAGGTCGGAAGTTCTGAAGACTGTTTAACTTCCTGTACAGACCACCCTGGGAACTGCACTGCTAACAGCTAACAGCTAACAGCTAGCAGCTAACAGCTAACAGCTAGCCAGTGGGGCAGTCCTGTAGTTGGTGTTCAGGCTGTTGGATGGCAACAGGAGTGAACTACTGGAGCTCTTATGAACCCAGTTACAAGGTGAGATTTACTGATTGACTGATTAAAAAAGGAAATGAAAGGAGATAAAGATCCATTTTCAGCCTCTTATGCGGGAGGTGTTGGCAGCAGGTTAAAGTCCAGACGTCCCTCTCCTCAGCACCGTCCTCCAGCTCCTCCTGGAGGATCCCATGCGTTCCCAGACCAGGGGTCTCATTTATAAAACAGAGCGTAGGGTCCACACCAAAAACAGACAAAAGCCAAAAATGGCGTGCACAAAACATGCTCGACAGTTTCTACAATCAGGCTCCACCTCACCATCTCCAAAATCTTGGTCAGCATGGGTCAAAGTTTCTCCCATAAGGTCTGTTTTTATAGATCACAGCTCTTACATGTGAAGTGGCGTTGGAGGTGTCTTCAGTTGTGGACAGAACCTCTTTATGGTTGAGATGTGAAAGGTCTTAAAGAGAGTCAAGTCCAGCTGTGTGCGATAAAGCACTGAAGATCATGTGAGAAGATTTTGTTGAAGATCATTTCCTGGTTATGTGAGATGAAGTCTGTGACGTCATGTGATGCTGTCAGCTGTTCTGGGTTCAGTTTGACCTCCTGTGTTGTTGTTCCTCTTGTTGGTAATAAAGGTTGAATTGAATGTGTTCTGCAGGTGAGCGAGTGCGTGTGGGGCGGCGAACAGGAGTCCAGCAGTGAGGAGGGAGGAGGCGGGGTCACATGGGACACACACGGCATGGAGGTCAAAGGTCAACTCATCTCGGCACCTGGTGAGAACCGTGCATGTGTTCAGGCCCAGACACACCGAACTCACTTCAGAAAGCAGACAGTTGTGTCGCCTCACGTCAACGTGTCTCATGTGTTCACAGATATGGATGTAAACTGTCAGACAAACTTGACTGGTGGGCGGAGTCAAGCTGCAGCGTGGTTATTGTAGTTTCTATCTGAAATGAATCTGGATTCACTGATGAGCCTGTAGCTGATTGTTATATAGACCTCTGTAACATTTTATTTCAGGGTATTTTAACTGATATGTGACAGCTGATGCGTGAGATCGAGAATACGCTTCACTCATTCACACATCACCTGCTGTCCCACTGAGGCATGATGGGATGTTCAGGTCCAGTTTTTATAGGACATGTATGGTGAGAACAAACAGCAACAGAATGATGTTTAATGTGTGTGTGTGTGTGTGTGTGTGTGTGCCGCAGACCCTCTCACCTGTCCTGACAGGAAGCAGAGGGAGCGAATGGCAGAGCTGCAGGAGAGGAGGCGGGGCCTGCAGGCGCTGCTGAGCACACGACTGGCTGAGCTAAGACGCATCTGTCTGCAGGAGGCGGTGAGTGATGTCGTCATGTAACAGGGGTTGTCCAATCAGAATGGACCGTCCTGTGCTGAGTAAGATGTAATGTGCGGTGTGTGTTGATTGGTCAGGAGCTGACAGGTGCGGTGCCCAGTGACTTCCCCCTGGAGGCGGGAGAGAAACCCCCCTGTGTCCGCCGGAGAGGGGGCGCGCCTCGCCAAGGAAACAGGAAGTGTCGAATGGAGGTGAGAGTCGTGCTCCTGTAACCAAATCACACGTAGATTCTGATTGTGAAGGAAACACTGAATGATCATGATGATCGGCTTTAAAGGGAAATTTCGTTTTATTTCAACCTGTCTCCTATCGTCCTAAATTTGTTTCAAGTGACTAGTGACATAAAAATAATAGTTAGCATGTTAGCCGTTAGCCTAGATACAGCCGGGGCGCATAGTAGTGTCAGACCTGTTAAAACGTAAGTGAACGGGCAACCTTCAAGTGCAAAGTTAGTCCACTAAACAAGCTTTTTTTCCACAAAGACCGCCTCATATCGTTAGGATAAATGTCAGAGAACATATAGAAAATGACATGTAAACGTGTTGTCTTACCTTACCGGTGTGCTGCCATGTTTGTTTACCATTTAGCTCTGCTTTCCAAAGCGCGGCCGAAATATATAGCCCCAAAAAATCTTAAAAAAAACAGGCTCTGAATCAGAGACACCATCACCATTATTTTTGTAATTTTCGCGTACCCTTCCTCACAATTTCACTGGGAAAAAAAACCCTCATTACATCATGCATCGCAATTCTTTAAAAAGAGCTGCCGTGAAATGAGACATTACCACAAGGCTGTCATCACCTCTCAGGCTCCACCGATCAAAAACTCTAAAGCATTTTTCATAAAAACTGAATCCAAGTTGTGAACATTGTTCTCACTGTGTAGGCTCACTTCGTTGGTCGAACAGACCACAGTTCAATATTTTCTCACCTTCCTGATCAGTGTTGTGGGGTATGCTTGTTTTTGTCACCTCGCTGGCTAGAAAATAAAAGTGTCCCACAGGTTTTTGGTGTATTTTTCACCCGCAAACAGCCCCTGGAGTAAAGCATGTGCTCCCAGGTCAGAGGGCAGATGGGCTGTGTCTCGTATCTCTGAGACTACGTACTGCAGATTAATATCTCGCTGACAGTCTTTATGTAATGTGTCCTATTATGCTGAGTATATGGAGAACAAAAAGAATGCTGATATCAATAGAAAGCTAAGAGTCTTGTCTTCCTAACAGTGAATCACTCCATTTTTTATTTAACTTTTCATTTTAATTGATTTATCATAATATGTCATGATTTATTATAATTACGGCCGAGCGTTTCAGGCTGCGACAAGCCCAAAAACAGCCCGCGAAATCCTGGAGGGAACAGATTTCCAGTCAGTATGTCTGCCGAGTCATTTCACCTCCTGTCTACT
Source organism: Epinephelus moara (assembly GCF_006386435.1). Lineage (NCBI taxonomy): Eukaryota > Metazoa > Chordata > Actinopteri > Perciformes > Serranidae > Epinephelus > Epinephelus moara. Next base: position 45,557,256 of record NC_065521.1, on the reverse strand, counting down.
ATTGTCCTGTGTGTGTGTGTGTGTGTGTGTGTGTGTGTGTGTGTGTGTGTGTGTGTCCAGGAGGAAGACTCTCAGCGTTCGAAGCCGAAGAAAACTTTATTCAGTGGAGCTCTGAGGAAACACAGCGACCCTGAACACAACACACACACACACCATGGCAAGAGGACCGTACACAGAGGCTGCCACACAGGTAACACACACACACACACACGCACACACACACACTCAGCTGGCAGCAGATGAGAGGCCATTGTTTCAGGAAGGCGAGGAAACTTGTTTCTTCCTGCCTTTATTCTGAATCTGACTCTGTGTGTGTGTGTGTGTGTGTGTGTGTGTGTGTGTGTGTGTGTGTCTGCAGATGACACAGTGAGGTCAGAGAGCAGCTCCACGTCAGACTCAACAGGACTGGATAACGGTAACACTCCCTGCTGCAGCGCCTCCTGCTGGCTCACTGTGGAAACAACACTTTATTATTATCATGCTCTTATTTTGATAGTCTGATCCAGGATGTGATGTGTGAAAACACCAGAGGAACTGTTACTGAAAATAAACTGTTCCTTTGTCTGTCAGATGACGGCGTGTCTCAGTGTCGCCCCCCGCTGGTCGCTGCTGGTTCTCCAGTGGAGGTTTTCTACCAGAACAAAACCAGGAGGAACTCACTGCACAACAGGTACACACACACACACACACACACACACACACACACACACAGTGTTCTTGCTGTCTTAGTGGGGATATTATGACCTTAGTTTTATTTATAAAGCCCACAGCTGATCAGGAACAGCTCCCCAAAAAAACCTTTAACGGGGGAAAATGGTAGAAAGCTCAGGAAGAGCAGCTGAGGAGGGATCTGTCCTCAGGACGGACAGATGTGCAATACATGTCGTACAGAACAGATCAACATAATAAATTAACAGTGATCCATACGACACAATGATTAGAGATGCATTATATCTATCAGGCTGATAAATTATCAGCTAATAATGGGACATTTTTATGAGTATGCATTATTCTGATAATTAGAATTACAGCTGATAAATAGCATCGATGATATGAGGCCAGACAGCTTTTATTGACTAAACAAGGGCAGCGTCTAAACACCGGACACAGTGGGTGGAGCTACATGTGCCTTTCAACTTGGTTTGTGAGCCGCCAATAAACACAGAGAAGAAGAAGAACAGCTGCAGCAAAACATGCCACAGTGTGGACGTCTTTTGTAGTTCAAGGTGCCGAGGGTCTGATCTCCAACCGCCAGACACAGGTTAGACGCAGCGCAGAAGGACCGTCTGTGTTAGCACAAGCTAATTAGCAGCAGCGGCTAACATCCAACACCGAGCTTTTAAAAGGCTCGACTGTGTTGTTAGACTTATTAATAACCGCTCGTCATGTGATGCTACAGTTAGTGATTATTTGTTTCATTACCTCTCTGACTGCATGTGTGAGACACTGTGTGTGTGTGTGTGTGTGTGTGTGTGTGTGTGTGTGTGTGTGTGTGTGTGTGTGAGAGACACAGTGTGTGTGTGTGTGTGTGTGTGTGTGAGACACAGCTGCTTGTTTGTAACACTCAACTCAGTAACAAGCGGCTCTGTCTCACACACACACTGTGTCTCACACACACACTGTGTCTCACACACACTGTGTCTCACACACACTGTGTCTCACACACACTGTGTCTCACACGCAGTCAGAGAGGTAATGATACAGATAACTGTAGCATCACATTGCGAGCGGTTATTAATAAGTTTAACAACAGTCGAGCCTTTTGAAGCTTGCTATTGGGTGTTAGCCGCTGCTGCTAATTAGCTCGTGCTAACACTCTGGCAGTCACAAACTCATGGAGAGCTCCGCCTGCGCTGCGTTCACTGACCCACATTAACTCTGCGAATTTAGAGACTGGACACAGAATGATACAGAGAGACACACGGGCATTTACAAAAGTAAAAACTAGTGGGTGGGATAACGGGGTCTCCTTCTGACATCATCATGATGTCATTCAGTCTCTCACCCGTCCCTCTTCTCTTTCAGGACTGACCATCCAGAGACTCTTCACAAGCCCCCACCCCTGCCCCCCTCCCACCCCCCCCCCCTCCATCCTCCTCCTCCTCCCCCTCGCTCTCAGGACTCCTCCTCCTCGTCCGGCCCCTCTGATCCAGGTCTGGCAGGGGAGGGCAGGGTCAGGGTTAACGCAGCTCGCCACAGTAACAGCTCCGATGGCCTCCTGGAACGCATCACCCCCCCAGAGGAGGAGGGAGGGGCACAGCAGGGGGGATTGTGGGTAAATGGTCTGCAGGGGTCCAGAGGAACGAACACGGCAGGAGCATTGAGGAGCTCCGAGACACTGACGGACGGTCGGACGAGGGGAAGGGCGAGGACAAATAACAGCCTCACAGAGGGCGGAGGAGCGGGGCGAGGAAGAGGAGGAGGCAGAGGAGGAGGAGGGTACAGCGAGGTCCTGCTGGACTACGTCTGGGGGAAACAGCAGCAGCTGCAGCGACAGCAGTCCCAGCCCAACAACAGGCAGCCAATCACATCACAGCAACAGCTGCTCTACAATGGCTACTCCTCCCAGCAACCCTCTGGAGCCCCGCCCACCTACCGCGGTCACCTAGGCGACCAGCGGCGAGTCAAAGTGACCCGCACCAAGTCCTGCGGCCCCTTCCTCCCAGTGCAGCAGAGCCAGACTGATACCCATAATCCTCCTCTGTCTGCCATCCAGCCAGACCCCCACCCCCATCTGCTGCCCCCTAGACCACCACAGCTGCCCCCCGCCCAGGACGCACAGCTGGAGGAGGCCACCAGGAGCCTCCACAAGGCCCTCGCCCTGGAAGGTACGCACCAGCAAAGTAGTCTAACAAGAAAGTGTAGAGCCTAACCCTAACCATGCCCCCTCAGACCCCCTCTGGCCCCCACAGGTCCCCTCAGGCCCTCTTAGGTCCTCTCAGGCCCCCTCAGGTCCCCTCAGGCCCTCTTAGGTCCTCTCAGGCCCACTAAGGTCCCCTCAGCCACCCTCAAGCCACCACAGGTCCTCTGAGGCCCCCAAAGGCCTCTCAGGCCCCCTCAGGTCCACTCGGTCCACTCAGTCCCCCTCCCCCTCAGGCCGCCTCAAACCCCCACAGGTCCTCTCAGGCCCCTCAGTTCCCCACAGGTCCCCTCTGCCCTCCTCAGGTCATCTCAGGTCCTCTTAAGCCCCCTCAGGTCCTCTCAGGCCCCCTCAGGCCCCATCAGGTCATCTCAGGCCCCCTTAGATCCTTTCAGGTCCTCACAGGTCCTCCTGGCCCCCTCTGGCCTCCTTAGGTCCTCTCAGGCCCCATCAGACCCCTCAGGTCCCCCCCCAGGTACCCTTTAGGTCCTCTTCAGCCCCTCCAGGTCCTCTCAGGCCCCAACAGGTCCCCTCAGGCACCCTCAGGTCCTATCTAATCTCTCAGGTCCCCTCAGGCCTCTTCAGGACCCATCAGGTCCTCTCAGGTCCTTTCAGGCCCCCGAGCGGCCTCCTCAGGTCCTTTCATGTCCCTTGAGGTCCTCTAAGGTCCCCTCAAGCCCCATCAGGCCCCCGCAGGTCCTCTTAGACTCCCTCAGGTCCTCTCAGACCCCTTCAGGTCCTCTCAGACCCCCTCAGGTCCTCTCAGGTCCTCTCACGTCCTGTCAGACCCCCTCACATCCTCTCAGACCCCCCTCAGGTCCTCTCAGGTCCTCTCAGACTCCCTCAGGTCCTCTCAGGTCCTCTCAGGTCCCCTCAGGTCCTCTCAGACCCCCTCAGGTCCCCTCAGGTCCTCTCAGGTCCTTTCAGGCCCCCAAGCGGACTCCTCAGGTCCTTTCATGTCCCTTCAGGTCCTCTCTAAGGTCTCCTCAAGCCCCATCAGGCACCCGCAGGTCCTCTCAGACCCCCTCAGGTCCCCTCAGGTCCTCTCAGGTCCTTTCAGGCCTCCGAGCGGACTCCTCAGGTCCTTTCATGTCCCTTCAGGTCCTCTCTAAGGTCTCCTCAAGCCCCATCAGGCACCCGCAGGTCCTTTCAGACCCCCTCAGGTCCCCTCAGGTCCTCTCAGGTCCTTTCAGGCCCCCGAGCGGACTCCTCAGGTCCTTTCATGTCCCTTCAGGTCCTCTCTAAGGTCTCCTCAAGCCCCATCAGGCACCCGCAGGTCCTCTCAGACCCCCTCAGGTCCTCTCAGACCCCCCTCAGGTCCTCTCACGTCCTCTCAGACCCCCTCAGGTCCTCTCAGGTCCTCTCACGTCCTCTCAGACCCCCTCAGGTCCTCTCAGACCCCCCTCAGGTCCTCTCAGGTCCTCTCACGTCCTCTGAGACCCCCTCAGGTCCTCTCAGACCCCCTCAGGTCCTCTCAGACCCCCTCAGGTCCTTTCAGACCCCCTCAGGTCCCAGACCTGCTTGCCGCTGCTGTTAGTGAACAGATTGAACCTAAAGTTGAGCAGGTTATAAATCTGAGTGTGTGAAGATAAAATCTCATAAATGTTTAATGCAGAGCTGAAACTGGGTCACTGCAGCAGAAACCGTCTGACGGTCTGCTGCACCAAGGTCTCACTGCAGAGGGGAGGGGACGCCACCTGGTGGAGCTCAGTGAAACTGACCTGGACTAACACGCAGAGACGACTCAGTTTGATGTCAGTTAAACTGTGATTCTGGGACACCTGTAATAAAAATACAGTTTTAGATATAAAAACTGTCCCAGGTGGACAAATAATGGAGGCACAAAGATGGTGTGTAGGTGGAGCTTACCTGCACACACACATTAACACCTACTGTACTTTTAATGTTTGCTGTGTGTGTGATTGACAGGTCTGAGGGACTGGTACCTGAGAAACACAATAGGCTCCACCCACCAAAACCAGACCAATGGAAAGGTCAACACGGGGGTCAGTACGAAGATGAACGGAGCGGTCAAAGGTCAGGCCGGAGGGGGAGGAGCTCTGCAGGGCAGACGGAGGACTCACGGTGGCGTCCAGCAGTCGACCTATCAGACGGAGACGAATCATCATCACGTTCCGACGCATCACAAAAAGACGCTGCCACATTCAGCCACATTCCACGGACATCCACTGCATGGCAGGTAGGTGTCTGCTCACCTGTACAGGTAGAGATCCACTGCTGTGAGAACACCTGTACAGGTACGGATCTCTCACACCTGTCTTACTCTCTTTGTCTCTCTCAGGTCTATGGACGGTTCTCTCTACCACGACTTCCCTCCTCAGAAACAGGAAGACCAGCCGTCTCCTGGAACTCTGGTCTGAGTCACCGACCAATCAGGACGCTGACGGACAGACACATGGGCCAATCCCGGGCTGGCTTCCTGGGATCACGACCTGTCTGGACTGTGTCCCGCAGGATCTTCAGGGGAACCAGGGGAACCAGGACCATGGTGGTTCTCTTCAGGTCACACCAGCAGCTGCGTCCTGCCCACAGCTTCACCTGAAACCCTGCCCACCATGATGTCACACAGTGGATGATGATGTCACTGTCCTGTTGGCAGCTGCAGTCTGACCTCGGGGTGGGGTCTGGACTGGACTCAGGAACTGGAAATGAGTTTAATGACATTGATGTGTGAACATCGTTGAACTGACCGGCCCAAAGGGTTTCTGGGTAAAAACTCAGCTGTCACGTGACATGTTAAAATTGACCTGCAGTTTTTTTCCTGCGGGACGTTTTCTAAATTTTCTACGACGACGTCTTTGATCTGACTCTGCTCAGACAATCAGGACCAAACCAGAGTTTTATATCAGCTTTTGATAGAAGTGATGATGATGATGATGATGAAAGTGTTGCACTCTCACCAGCTGACATCACCAGCTCCGCCCACCAGACCAGCAGTTTTTAAAGAGTGAACCTTTTGATAATCGGACCTGTTTGATCCCTCAGGTGAGTCCAGGTGAGTCCAGACAGAAACCAGCAGGTGACACTCTTCAGGTATTCTCACGTCTCTGCACTAAAAGTCTGACGAGGTCTTCGGTCTGAGAGCAATAAGAGGACGGCGGAGTCCACGTCGTGTTCTGGTTGAACCCTTTTAACTTTTCAGGACGAAAATCGTTTGCAGCGACAATCAGACGATGATGTCACAGTGTTGATTGATTGATTGATTGATTGATTGGTCTATTCATCGACTGAACGGAGCTTCAGTGAAACTCTTTTGTACAGATGTCCGTGAACTCAACTTGAATGAAATGCAACTTTTAAAAAAAAGTGAAATCAGTGTTTAATGGAGGTCGGATGGATTCTGATCCGTCAACATGTTGATTATTGAATATTGATTAGTAATCAATAACACGTCTCTCTGTGTGTTGTGATGAAAATGTGTTTTAGTTCCTGACTGATGACGTCTGTGCTTTTTATTCTGAGTCCACTTCAATCATTCAGCTCCATAAAAACCAGTCTGACCTCCAGCTGCCTCCGACAGGAAGCCACGGTCACATGACGCCGTCACATGATGATGTCACACGATGATGTCACATTCAGACACATGAAGAGGAAACTCTTCACCCAGAACCAGAGATCAGGGGTGCCCTTCATTATGCTAACTTATGCCTCCTCGCCTCCTTTCTCCTCCTCTGTCATACTCGTGCCTCCTCTTTCCTCCTCTCTCCTTCTATGTCCTCCTCTCTCCTCCTTTCACCTTCTTTCTCCTCCTCTGTCCTCCTCTCGCCACCTCTCTCCTCCTCTTTCCTCCTCTTTTCTCCTCTCTCATCTCCTCTCCCCCCTCCTCTCTTACTCCTCTCTTCTCTCCTCTTTTCCTCTCCGCTACTCTCGCTTCCTCTCCCCTCTTTTCACCTTCTCTCTCCTCCTCTCCTAATCCATCCTCTTCTCTCTTTCTCTGTCCACCTCTCACCTCCTCTTTCCTTCTCTCTCTTGCCTCCTCTGTCCCCCTCTGTCTTTGTCTCCTCCTTTCACCTCTTTCCTCCTCTGTCCTCCTGTGACCTGGAAATCTTTCCCCCTCCGCCATGATGGAGGGTCTTCTAATCCCTCAGACGCACCTCAAGGAGACAAGGAGAGAGGAGACATGGAGAGAGGAGATGAGAAGATGAGGAGAGAGGAGGCTTCAGGAGGAGTTTAGAGTAAGGAAACACAGGTGTATCCTATACAGAAGTCTTTTATCAAGTGGTGTGACTACGGAGGCCCTCGAGGGTCATGGTGAGAGTTTTTGCTGCGGCACACAATGAATCTCTCTCCTCAGTCCTCGTGTCTCGTCCTCACGTCTCTTCCTTGTCTCCTCTGTCCTCACGTCTCTTCCTTGTCTCCTCAGTCCTCACGTGTCTTCCTCGTCTCCTCCACTCACATCTCCCGTTGGCAGGACTAAGCTGAGAGGAAAGGAAGCGAGTGAGTGAAATGAGGAGACAATTTAGCATGATGAAATGCACCTCGACTGTTAACGTCACACAGCGCCCCCCACAGGACACATATATGCAGCTTTAGATCATTATGGCCAAACACAAGCCCCGCCCACCTCCAAAGGTTGCTGCTGCTGGCCAACGTTCGTCTTCACGTCTGACTGGATGATGTCATATAACTTGACATCTGATTGGCTGCAGCAGCTGTCATGTGACCGCAGCTTCAGAGGAGCAGAAAGAGTCCCAGCATGCACTTCTTCTAACTCACACCAAAGCAGAACAGAAACATGTAAATACTGAACTCTGTGTCCGTCTGAATCTGATACGACCCTGCAGCTCAGACGCCCCGCAGAACGTCACCAGCCACAAACCAAACCCTGTACACATTTCTAAAGACGTCTGTTGATCGATGTGACTCACCTCTGTCTGATGTGTCACAGTGTGAAGTGTTTCCTGCTGCTGAGGACGACTCCGACGTGTCCTCAGTGTCCTCAGTGTCCTCACAGTGTTTGTTCAGAGTCCATCAGGCTCAGTACTGTACAGTACCAGTACCACTTCTGGGTACAGTGCTATGTCGTACCAGTATTTGTTCCATGTCCCCCTTCAGGTCCAGAACCAGCTGTTGTCCAGCCATGTGGACAGTCTGTCAGTGTGACATCACAGCGGTCTCTGCGGTGATGCATTCAGGTGCACTCTGTACAGTCCAAACTCTCTGTAAAAATCATTTTCTATCTTTTTGGACTCTTTTGTCATTTGTACTTTTTTCACTCTTTCCGCTGTTCGAGGTGAAAATTAAAAATGTAAATAGATGATTGACACACTGTAAACAGGATGTTTTTAAATAAAGCTTTCTCTTTACTGTTTCCAGATATCTGCCTGATAATAAATCAGTATGTACAGTTTCATTTGACGAGTGAGTTCACAGTCATAAATATATGAAGCCATGTTTATCCACGTGTGTAATCTTTGATTCCTCTGGGCCAGAGTGGAAGGACCCTGAACGCCACATGATAAGAATACAGTAAAACTTCAGTTAAACACCCCGTCCCTTTTACCAGCCAGGTGTGACTGAACACCTGTCTCAAATAGAGGCCTGGTCGGGTTTCCAAGCAGTTCATGTTTATAGAAGTTCTTTGGATGTATAAATCCGGTTGTTGGCTCTCCACCTGAGCTAATGTTAGGTAGATCATGCATACAAATATAAATGTGTAAACTTCTGTCATTATGCACATCGTTAGCTCTGTTACAGCTTAAAGACGTGACTCCCCACGTTACCTCTGAGGGCTAAAACTGTACATTAGTAGTTGAGGTAGCACGTTGAAAGGCAGATAAAGTGTTTATGTTGTATTGAATTAAAAGTGGGGCGCACTGGTAGAATGACTGACTGACAGAATGACACACTGACAGTTTCCATGATTATGTACAGCATACCATACCATGACTTAGTCATACCAAAAATTAGAAAACAACACCAACATTGGTCCACAGGGGGAGCCACAGCGATCGGTCGCATTTTAGTTTATTTTGAAGCT
>NC_065521.1:45521710-45547967 GCF_006386435.1 Epinephelus moara | reverse complement strand
ACACACACACACACACACACACACACACACACACACACACACACACACACAGAGTTTTCATCATTATATAGTAAGATACACAGACAATAATAATACAACGTGACATAAGAAAACAAAAGGAGGAGAAAGATATACTCAGTGTAGATAGATAGATAGATAGATGATGTGTCCTCAGGTGGAGGCTGTACCCACCTGAAGGGTTAAATTAAACAGTTAAACAACTGCACAGCTGTGTTTCCTTCAAACACATCAGAAATACTGAGGAAGAAGAAGGTAGGATGTGTGTGAAGGAGAGGAAGAGATGAGGGGAGGAGTGAAGGAGGAGTGTGTTCAGTATTGGGACGCGGCCCGTCCTCTCAGGTAAACAGAAGTTTGTTCCGTGGTGACATTAAACGCTTCAAACCGGTGAAATCTATCTAACGGTGGATGTGTGCGGAGCGGGGATGTGTCCCGGTGCTGTGTCGGTGCTGAGGGCTGATGTGGGTCAGATGAAGCAGATCAAACCGTTAAACTTTGAACTCTTTTCATGTTCACATCACACAAAGTTCCTGCTGTGTTAGCGGTTAGCTTCAGTTAGCATCGCTCCGTTAGCCTGCCGGGGATTAAAACCCGGGCTAAACTTTTAGTTCGGTTTAGTGTCAGCTCCGTGGGAACCGGGACTAACGTTACCAGGTGTAACGGTAGCGGGTACCTGTTGTTCACCGTTATTTAAAGTATGTGTGTTCATGCGGAACTCAGTTAGTACCAGTTAGCTTTGTGCCGTTAGCCAGCTGCTACTCGTGGAAGCTAACTGAACTGTAACCGGAGCTAACTAGCGCTCAGTGACCGGAGCTAACGGGGTCAAAGTGACCGGAGCTAACGGGGGCAAAGTGACCGGAGCTAACGGGAGCTGTCTGCCCTGAGCTGGACCGACTTCACCGCTGCTGGTTTTATTCGGTGTTACCGGGTTTCCTCAGGCTGAGTGTTCAACAGGTCACTGACTGAACCAAACTCCATTCATATTGTGGTGAGTTTAACGGACGGAGACACAGACACACACTGTGAGTAACTTTATATAACTCCTATGAGTAGTGTTATATATTAGGGGGAAGCATTAGGATTAGGGCCATGTTAAAGAAAAAAGACAAGTAGAATAAAGTCTTAAATCTACAAGAATAACATCAAAATTTTATGAGATTAAATTTGTAATTTTAGGAGAAAAGAGTCACAGATTAAAGAGAGTCGGTAACACGATATAAAAAGTGACAAAGTGTGAACCTGCAGTTTTTGGGTGACAGTAATATATGGTGTGGCAGTACTGAAGTAAGAGTTAAGGTGACACAATTACATGTATGATGTCACATAACATGTTACCACCTAGAATAAACAGTTTATTGTTTTTGTTTTTCATTCATCCACACCGCTCCACCTCTGTCAGTGCGTCAAGAGACGAAACACCATCCAACGGTTGTTGTGTCATGGCACAGACTACATTATAAAAGGGTGCCGCCGGTGATCAGCACCTCTGGGTCATGCTGCACTGTGTGTTATCATGTTCACTGTGTTTACATTCATAAACCTACACCGTATCCTGTTCAGCCTTTGTGCCCTGAGGCTACCTGAAAGCAGCGAGGATCAGGAGCTGGCATCTGGTGTGTTTTCCTCGTCCCAGTGATCAATGCATCTGGGTGAAGCCATCGCATGTGCGTTTGTATGTTGGATGTGTTTCCATTCACATCTACAGCTGCAGAGCAACACCAACACACACCTGTTGTTAGTCATAACTCTCTCTGTGGTGCTGCTGTAGCTGACCGGCACTCCGGGAACCGGCAGACTTTGATCCTCTCTCTGCCTGTCCCTGTGTCCAAGGCTGTTGGTCACTATAGGCTGTCACGTGTTACGTAACATATCACCTGAAATCTTGTTGGTAACACATTATATTACTCTGGTACTGCTGAAACATACATTACTGTCACCTCAACACTGTTTGTCACTTTTATACCGCGTTACCTGACTTTATGGTTTTAATCTGTGACTCTTTCCTCCTGAAATATAAGTTTAATCGCATAATATTTTGACTGTATTCCCGAAACCTAAGATTTTTTTTTAACATGACCCTCATCTTCCTTTGTATAAAATAGTATGTATGTTGTAATGTTTTTTTTTTAAAATGGCCAGAATGACACAATTTATCAGCCAGAAACTGTAAAAACAGAAATTATCATTTGATTTTTAAATTTCTGACAGCCTCTGAACACATCATGTGCCATGAATGCTTCTGTCAGATAAAAACCACCATAACCAAATCTGATCTTAAAATAGTGATATTTCATAAAAATCACTTTATTCTACGTCTCATTTGAAATTTGTCCAAAAATAAACTGTTTGCACGACAAGAGTGAAAAACTGAGACTTTTTCCAACTCCAGGATTTCATCTTCAACTTTTAACTCTCAAACATCAAAGGGTAAATTTTAAAAATCTAATAACTTATTTATGGAGGAGGGAGGGTCATGGAATAATATCTGGAGCTTCAGTCAAACCCCAGCTGCCCCCTCCTCTGATAAATAAAGAACAGTCCCTTAGTATGTACTGGGAAGATCTTGGTTTCTAAACTAGATTCAAAACTTTATTGACATTTTATTGAGGTGATGAGAAATAGCTTCAGCTCACAAACTGATAAACACACAAATACTGACCAGAAATTTCAAGTCAACACTTGTTTTTGCCCCCGTTTTTTTTTTTTTTTTTCCAGGTTTAAGTTTAAGATCTCAGACTATTTTATGCACTCAGTAGATATATTGATTATTTGTTCTTTTCCCAAGATAGTCCCTCCACCTGACAGGTGTGGCACATCATCAGCATCATTACTACGCAGGTGTGCCTCGGGATGGTTACAATTAAAGAATGCACAGTGTTGATCACCTGGTATATTTACAGTCACGCTGTAGATGAGATCAACAGTAGAATTAACCTCACAGACAGAAGCCACGACTCTGTAAACAGCTGATCCAGATCACACACCTGGATCAGGTGTCGTTCTGTCTGCTGTCTGAAACCAGGATCTGATGTCTAATTGTGCAAACACACAAACAGGATCATCAGTGTTCTCGTCAACACTCCCACGTGTCAGGGCTCAGACTCAACTGTGAAAAGCTGTATTGTACATAGTAAATATAAGGATTACTCTGATCATTATGTTCTCCAATAATTGATCATCACATGTTCATGTTTTAAAGCTCACAGCGACAACATCTTCAAACAGCCTGAAAATACTTTTATAGTGTATAGTTTAGTTAATAGTTTTTTTTTCCACTAAAAAATAGACGAGATGAGGAAATGAAAACATGTTGGTTCCTGTCACTCTGCAGGTGGAGCATAGCTCTCTGACATCATCATGCTCTTTACGTGACGACCAAACTGCAGCCCGCGGTGGACCCCTCTGGGACCGTTACTGTCCTCTGATTGGTCGCCTGTCACCTGCCCGTCAGCATGCAGCTGACCTATCAGCAGCTGCCGGCTCAGCTGAGGCGGAGCTCCAGGCTCAAGAAGCTGACGGCCGCTTTACTTGTCGCCTATGCCATCAAGAAGCTGTCACCGTACGTCTGGAGGAGGATACAGGTGAGACACACACACACACACACACACACACACACACTGTGACAGCCAGATGATGAAGAGTGATGGTGACATGTGTTTGTTTTGTTATCAGGGGAGTGCAGCAGGTAAACAGCTGGGTGGAGCTAACCTACCTGAGGGCGTGGTCAGCAGCTCCTCCTCCAGCTCCGTGGACAAAAAGAAGAAAGACAGCAGGTGTGTGATACCTGTCCTGTCCTTACCTGCAAGCTCTTTAGAAGCAGCTGCAGCTGCGATGACGGCTGGCACTTTGTTGAACACTTTCAGAAGTGAAAACTAGCCTGTAAAACAGAAATCCATGAAATGACCAAAGATTTATACATTTTTAAATAATTTGCTCTCCGCACTGTTTGGTGGAAATGTTATCGCAGGTCCAGTTTGTTCTTCTGGTCGTCCGTCGTATATGTTACTGGTGCTGTCACTCTGGGTATTCAGACACCAACCTCATCAGTTCCTCCATCTTGTCTTCCTTCTCCTTCTGTGATGCTGTTTGATTGGCCAAAGTCAGACTGCTACTCACAGAACTTCAACATGGTGAACTTTGCGCGGCAGAACAAAATCTGTATGTGGGGGGAAAACGATTCATCCCCCTACAGCTGTGTTGGAGACCACTTCCTCTCTGCTGCTCTCCCCTCATTGAAGGGATTCGAGGCGGCGAGTTACTGTGTGGCGGTGTGAAAGCTGCATCAGGCCCAGATCACAGATCGCAGTTTGCAGGTTGCCAAACGCAAGGCGCACTGTAAGATAACAGGAGCGTCTGTAGTATTATCCTACATAGTCATGAATTCAGATGGATTTAATGAACCTTAAGATACAAGGTTATTGTCTACCGGCGGTCCCTTGGGACCTCTGTGCCACCTGCTGTCTTTACCAGGGAGTGGTGGCACACCTAACTGGGGCACTTGCCAAGCCTAATGCTATTACGGCCCTGTTCGCCCTTTGCCTAGGCTTGAAACAGATCTTGTAGCTTTTCTAACATTATTGGCGAGACGTCTGATACTGACGAGATGAAAATCATCAACACCGCCCTCCCACATTTTGTAGATTAAACAGATTCTCAGTAATTTACAGCTTGAGTCAATCCGATAAACACTGACAGGCTCTGCCAGTAAATTTAAAAAGATATGGGGCCGTTCTTTGCCTGTGTGAAGAAAATGACCTTTCCAGCTGTCCATGAATAATAACCCACTGAATCTTGTCTGTTTTTGTTTCATATCTTTACTCCGACTCTGACTTTAAGGGCAAGTTCATTATTTACTGTAATAAGTGAAATATGACCAGGCTGAAGCTTCGAAGTATTGTATGTTTTTTTTGTTCGTTTGTTTTCCTTTGTACTGCGCTACTGTTACATCACACTGCCATTGACGAGTGCTTTAACACTATTATCTATTTGTGTGTAAAAATCTATAAACAAAGTTCATAAGAAAAAAAGAAAAGAAATGGCGGCGCACCGAGCTACAGATGGACAGGCGTCAGATCTGTGCAGAGCACCAGAACAAAAACACCAACACATCACAGACAGTCTGATAATAACATCCAGAACACGTGTCAGCGGTTTCTGTGACATCATCAGAAATACTTCCAAAACTAGTACAGTCACCTGACGTCACCGTTTCACCACCACACACAGCATGTGACAGCACATGTAAAGATACTGTTAATCACAGCTCAGACCGTCCTCTGCGACACCTCTCTCACATGTTGACGTCGTGACGAAGGTGAATTTTGGATGAATCAAAACCAGCTGACACACACCAGTTAGACCAGAATGAAAGAGAGCTGGTGAACTGGTCTCACTGCTGTGGTTCTGTCTGTCCTCAGGTCTCCATCAGTGAACAGGGACTTTCTCCTCAGACTGTCTCGTCTGCTGAAGCTGTTGTTTCCACAGTTACTGTGTCCAGAGATCGGCCTCCTTGCCCTGCACTCACTAACCCTGATGACCAGGACCTTCCTGTCCATCTATGTGGCTTCTCTGGACGGTCTGTCCCTCTGCCTGTCTGTCTGTGTCTGTCTGTCTGCCTTTATGACAGGTGTGATATTGAAGTGTATTTATTGATGGTGCAGGTATGATAGTGAGGTGTATAGTCCAGAAGGATCCTCAGGCCTTCATCCTGCAGCTCCTGAAGTGGCTCCTCGTCGCCGTTCCTGCGACCTTCATCAACAGCGCCATCAGATTCCTTGAAGGTCAGCTGAGCCTCAGCTTCAGGAGCCGATTGGTCGACCACGCCTATCAACTGTACTTCACCAACCAGGTAACACACACACACACACACACAGACACACACACACACACACACACACACACACACACTACAACACCACCTCATTTGTCCTCTCTGTCTCTCTGTCCGTCCCTCTGTGTTCCTCTGCAGACTTATTACCGTGTCAGTAACATGGACGGCCGTCTGTCCAACCCTGATCAGTCTCTCACGGAGGACATTGTGATGTTTTCAGCCTCCATCGCTCACCTCTACTCCAACCTGACCAAACCCATCCTGGACGTGGTGGTCACCTGCTACACCCTGCTGCGCACTGCCCAGTCCAAAGGTATACCTGCTACACCTGTTTACACAGCTGTTGTCCTGATGAGGAGTGTGATGACTGTTTTCTTCCTCTCTGCAGGAGCAAACACCACGTGGCCCTCCGTCATCGCCGGCCTGGTGGTGGCATTCACTGCCAAAGTCCTGCGCTCCTGCTCGCCTCGCTTCGGGAAGCTGGTGGCCGAGGAGGCGAAGAGGAAGGGAGACCTGAGATACATGCACTCCCGCATCATCACCAACTCCGAGGAGATCGCCTTTTATGGGGGACACAAGGTGAGTGCCCCCCAGTGGACAAACTGAACTGAAGCTTTAAATCATAACTAGAGTTTTATCAGGAAGTCATTACTATTACTTTACAATGTTTGGGTGTGTTTGTTTCGTAGGTGGAGATGGCCCAGCTGCAGAGGAGCTACAGGTCCCTGTCCTCTCAGATCCATCAGATTCTGCTGAAGCGTCTCTGGTACGTCATGCTGGAACAGTTCCTCATGAAGTACGTATGGAGCGCATCCGGTCTAGTGATGGTGGCTGTGCCCATCATCACCGCCACAGGATATTCCAAATATGGTAAATACACACCAACGAAACATCACACACACTCCTGACATACTTTATGAGGTAATAAAGAGCTTTCCCTTCTAAAAAAACACAAAGTGAGGTGAAATACGAGAGGCCTTTACTTTTAGTCCGGTGCTCCACTGACTTCCCACTGGGAAGAGCTAGCTAGAGGCACCGCTCATTTGGCGATTACGCTGATAACGCTCCCCCGACCAATGGTGGTGGGAGGACATTGCAGCAGAAATATGGTGTCCATCTTCTGGTCTCTCCTCCTCAGGTCATTATGGTGAGTAAGTGTATGTTAGCATTGTTAGCTCTATTAGCACCATTAGCCATGCTCACACTGCTAACAGAGCTAACAGTACTAAACAATGAAAACTACTACTCACTCACCAATGGGGACCAGAGGATGGGCACAGTGTTTCCACAGCAACTCCACCACGAGTCAAGACGGCATCACCAGCTTATTACCGAATTAGCTGTGATGCTAGCTAACTCCCACTTGACCTTGGTGATGCACAGTGAGCTAACCAGTGTAGCATTTGTTGTAGCATGGTGCCAGTACAACTACTAAACTAAAGAGCAGCAACATTACCTTTTAGACCAACATACGTAACAAGCGATTAATGCCTGACATTCCTCATCCTGTGCGACCTGTGACCTGTGACCTCTGACCTGTCAGACTCCGAGGAGGTGAAGCAGGCAGCCCTGGTGATGAAGGAGGAGGATCTGGTCAGTGAGAGGACTCAGGCCTTCACCACCGCCAGAAGCCTCCTGAACGCTGCTGCCGATGCTGTGGAGAGGATCATGAGCTCATACAAGGAGGTGCACATCCTTCCTACATCACCTCCTCTTCTCCTATTCACCCCCTCCTTCTCTCCTTCCTCCTGTTTTCCTCCTCTTTCTTCACCTCAGTCAAACTCAAAATGGCAGTCCTTCATTTTCACACCTTGGCTGTGACTCCTCTCTGTCTCCTTTCAGCCTGTATATAAACTCCTGTGTGTCCTCCTCCTCTTCTCCTCTCTGTCTCTATCAGCCTGTATATAAACTCCTGTGTGTCCTCCTCTTCTCCTCTCTGTCTCCGTCAGCCTGTATATAAACTCCTGTGTGTCCTCTCCTCTCTGTCTCCGTCAGCCTGTATATAAACTCCTGTGTGTCCTCCTCTTCTCCTCTCTGTCTCCATCAGCCTGTATATAAACTCCTGTGTGTCCTCCTTCTCTTCTCCTCTCTCTGTCTCCATCAGCCTGTATATAAACTTCCTGCCTGTGTGTGCAGGTGACGGAGCTGGCAGGCTACACCTCTCGGGTCTCTGAGATGTTGGACGTGTTTGAAGATGTGAATCAGGGAATATACCGGCGCTCTGCAGACAGAGAGGAGGCGTCAGGACGAGGAGCAGCAGGAGCAGGAGGAGCAGCAGGAGCTGTGGTCCAGCATGGTCAGAGAGTGTGTGGTCCTCTGGAGATCAGAGGTGAGAGCTGAGTTCAGTCACATTAATACTGTGCACTGGAAGACATTTTTCCCCTGGGTTAGAGCTGTCAGGCTGCCTACCTGCAGACACTACTCAGGGCTGAATATTAGAATATGGCGTAGTTATTTTTCCTGAATATCATACAGCACTCACAGAACGGAGCATCAGTCAGAGACGAGGCAGGAAATGAGATACGTGAGAGTTACTGCGTTAATAAAAGAGGTCTCCCTCCTCAGTTAATAATTAACTTTATTTCACATGTCTTTTTCTCTACTGTCCTCATGAAGCACAATTACTAATTTAATATCACATATATAATGTGCATGTGCAGGTCGGGTGATCAGTGTGGAGAAGGGGATTCGCTGTGAGAACCTGCCAATCATCACACCGACCGGAGATGTGGTGGTTTCCAGCCTCAACATCCAGGTAACACACACACACACACACACACACACACACACACACACACACAGACACACACACACAGACACACACAGAGCTGGATGATGCAGTGTGTGTTGGTGACCACATGGTGTCAGTGTTGAAGAAGAAACCGTTGATGACCACAGATGAATTGATGACTCGAGTGTTGATGACAAACAGCTGACTGTCAAACAGACTGTATATTTCAATGTAATTATATTTTATCTGTCTGTTTTAATAAAAAACAATCAGACAGGAAGTTGATTCTGATTGGTGCTGACGTGTTTATTGAAAATTAAATGAGTGATACAAATGAATATAAATCAACATTGAACACTTTCAGACAGTAACGACTGATTATAACATAAGTTTTATTGATTCTATCCACATAGGATGGTGATGATGTCACTGCGGTATGGAGCATGCTCAGTGCAGTCAGCCCTCTGCCCTCCTTTAATCTCTTCTTCTTCTCATTCTTTCCATCTCTGAGGTCAAAGGTCAGAGCAGAAACTGCGCTCATTAGCATTTACTGAAACGTGTGTGTGTGCGTGTGCGTGTGCGTGTGTGTGTGTGTGTGTGTGGATGCACAGTAACACAATAGAGGGATTATGGAACAGGACATTTTTGTGGCACAGACTCAGACAGAGGAGAAGAGAGGAAGAAGGAAACAGAAGAAGAAGAACATTGATGGAAACAGAAACTCCTCTCTGTCGTCTGATTCTTGACCTTTGACCTCTGTGCTCTGACAGACACTCTCTGATTGGTCCGTTCTGTCAGACTGCGGTCTTGAGGAAGAGTTTGGGGTCTGCAGTCCTCCAAGTCTCTTTTCAGCTCATACTGATACATGTGTTTATTATCATTTTTCCTATATCTGTTCATTAATCTATTATAATATATTTTTTTCCATCGTTGCATTCATGATTATATCTATACTTCTATTTATTCTAATATATACATTCATTTATTATATTGTAATTATATCTGTACACAAGGCTGAGCGGTGTGATTCACTGATAGTTTAACCTCAGATTCAGGAGGAGATGGGATCATGGGAGTTTGCCCATCCAGGCTACACGTGCTTGGTGGACCATGTGCCCTATGAAGTCCTGTGGAGGGTACTGGGGTCGTTGCTTTGAGCCATCCTGTCCCTGTATAACCAAAGTGAGAGCTGTGTCTGCACACTTGGCACAAAGTCAAACACGTTTTCAGTGGGTGTTGTTCCTCCACCAGGGTTGTTCCTTGTCACCGATTCTGTTTTTGATATTCATGGAGAGGATTTCAAGGTGCAGCCGGGGGGAGGAAGGGGTTCAGTTTGAGATGAGAGTCAGTACCTCTAAGTCTGAGGTCATGGCTCTCTGCTGGAAAACAGTGGATTGCCCCCTCTGGGATGGGAGAGAGTTAGTGCCTCAAGAGAAGGAGTTCAAGAATGTCAGGGTCTTGTTCATGATTGAGGGTAAAATAAAGCGTGAGATGGACAGATGATGACAGGTGGATCGGTGCAGCATCAGCAGTGATGCAGACATTGTGGCATGTTGTGGTGAAGAAGCAGCTGAGCCAGAAGGCAAAGTTTTTGACTTCCTGGTCCATCTCCGTCCCAACCCTCACCTATGGTCATGAGCTCTGGGTAGTGACTGAAAGAATGAGGTCACTGATACAAGCAGCTGAAATGAGTTTCCTCTGTAGGGTGTCTGGGCTCAGCCTTAGAGATAGGGGGAGGAGTCAGACATCTGGAGTAGAGCCGCTGCTCCTTCATGTTGAGGTGGTTCAACATCTGATCAGGATCCTCCTGGACGCCTGTTGCTAGAGGATTTTGGGGCACGTCAAACTGGTAGGAGGCCCTGGGCAGGCCTAGAACACACTGGAGGGATTATATATCTCTGCCTCGGGATCGTCCAGGAGGAGCTGGAAAATGTTGCTGGGGAGAGGGATGTCTGGAGTATGTTGCTCAGCCTACTGCTGCTGATAAGCAGAAGATGATGGATGGATATCTGTGATAATATATTCTCATTATGTCTATACATTTAGTTTTAAGAAGGTGGTCTTGTGTCTCTGTTTGTCTCTCAGGTGGACGAGAAGATGAACGTGTTGATCACAGGTCCAAACGGCTGCGGGAAGAGTTCTCTGTTCAGGATCCTCAGCGGACTGTGGCCTGTTTATGAAGGAGTGCTGTACCGTCCAGACCCACAGCACATGTTCTACATCCCTCAGAGGTACAGCACTTCTCTTTTTCCAAGATAATTTGTCCACCTGACAGATGTGACATATCAAGATGCTGATAAAACAGCATCATTACGACACGCTCTAAAATGTGACGTGATCACAACACAGTGACACAGATGGAGCGTGTCATCAACATGCTGACTGCAGGAATGTTCACCAGAGCTGCTGACCGTGAACTGAATGTTCATGTCACCAGAGGACGTCTCCAGTGTTTGTTCTTTTAATTTGGCAGTACATCCAACCGGTCTCCATGTGTAAGATGCAAGATCATCCAAGACCATTACTGAACAGCTGAAGCAGTAATTGGTTTGAACAACTTTGGCACAAACCATCAGAAACTGTCTCAGTGAAGCTCATGTGCACGCTCATCATCCTCAGCAGGGTCTGGACCTGACAGCAGGTCATCATTGTGAACGCATGACTTGTGAGACTGGTTGGATGTACTGTGAAATTCAGCGAAACTACACTGGACACGGCTTAAAGTCGTGAAATGAACATTCAGTTCCCAGGCAACAGCTCTGGACGACAATTCTGTCGTCACAGGGGACCCTCAGAGACCAGCTGACCTACCTGTAGTACTGTATTAATACTGTAGTAGTGATGTTGTACTGTGCACTGTACAGGCCCTACATGTCAGAGGGGACCCTCAGAGACCAGGTGATCTATCCGGACTCAGTGGAAGAGATGGTTCAGAGAGGAGTCACAGATTCAGATCTGGAGCAGATCCTGAAGACCGTCCACCTGCTGTACATCCTGGACAGAGAGGGAGGTCAGTGTGTGTGTGTGTGTGTGTGTGTGTCAATACTAATGCAATTACTATATTTCTGCTCTACAGAAATAGCTGAGGAAAGTTTGATGACATCATCATGTGGTACAGAGTTTATAGTGTGAGCAGAGTGAATGTGAATGTAAACACACAGTACTACATGTACTACTGTAATATCTGTGTGTGTGTGTGTGTGTGTGTGTGTGTGTGTGTGTGTGTGTGTGTCTCAGGCTGGGAGTCTGTCAGTGACTGGAAGGACGTCCTGTCTGGAGGAGAGAAGCAGAGGATGGGGATGGCTCGCATGTTCTACCACCGGTACACAACAACACTACAACAGTACACTGAAACACACACTGAAACACACACTGAAACACACAGTACTTTAACGGTCACTGAGACTGATAATAATAATAATAATACTGTGAAACCCTGATATTTTCTGAGATGGTTTTCGTACAGTAAAAATCTCATATTGTTGCCTATACACGTGTGTTAATATGTATGTATCATATAATGTTTACATCCTCCTGAGACCCAAACTTTTGTTTGGTTTGTATTTTTAATTTTAATTTCCCAAATTTGCTATTTGGGATCAGTAGGACCTGATTAGTATGAAAAACTAAACATCATCAGTGATAATTAAGTCCCAGTGTCTTCAGACGAGTACTTTCTAATTAACAGTGTCTTAGCTTGTTACTGTTCCTAAAATTAGTCACGTGTGTATTCCATATCAAAGTACAAACATAATTAATCATAAATAAAGTTTCAGCCTTGACCTGTGATCAGGTTTTGGACCTTGTCCACTTGTGTGTCGGGGTCGGCTGCAGACTGACTTGGCAGAGATGGCTGCCATCTTGTTTTTACATGGATTATTGTATTGTGCAAATTATCCTTCCACATGTTCACAGACGGAAACCTTGTCACGACTTTACTTCCTCTGGATAGTAAAGTTTGGTCGTATTCTCGGTGCTGCGCCAGGGCCACTAGATGGGACAAAAAAGTGGCCACGAACGAGGACAACAGGTCTGAGTTCAGCAGAATGAAGTATGAGGTCAAGTAAACCCAAAATGAGACGTCCTCATATGAGGACACAGGGTCTCAGGAGGATAAAGATGGATGACACATCTCCACTTCCTGCCAATGTACAAAAAAATGGCCGCACACAGCTGCTGCCATGTGACGCCGGTGATGTCATTTGGAGCCAGAGTCTGTGCAGTAGTGATCGAGTTCCCACCCATACACCTGTCTGATCAGTCGCAAGCAACGCGACGCCTGAAAACCTTTTTAAACAGGCCTGTTCTGTTTCACTGCCATTGCTCTGCTGCAGATTTCACATTTTACTGTGTTGATGTTTGATTTGTCTTTTAGCCCTTTTAAATTTAATTGTCTTTTACTTGTTCTGTAAGGTGACCTTGAGTGCCTTGAAAGGCGCCTTTAAATAAGATGTATTATTATTGTTTATTATTAATGGTGGAGCACACTGATTGGCACACTCATCTGGTCATGACATTAGACCCTGTTTTTATAGCGTCCAATAACTACTGAGACCAAAGTCATGAGAGAAACAGACACAGATCAGACAGCAGCCTGATAAGAACGACCTGAAATGACGGAAACCATCTTTGGGGAAAAATGTATTTGACATGTTTGAGTTTCTATGTCCCGTCTGCTCACATGAAGGGGGCGGGGCTTATTACCTGTACAGCCATATGTGGATCTGGAGCTTTACCGTGTAACCTCTCTTCTCCTCTCAGCCCTCGGTACGCTCTGTTGGACGAGTGTACGAGTGCCGTCAGCATCGATGTGGAGGGAAACATCTTCCAGGCTGCAAAGGACGCTGGGATAGCTCTGCTGTCCATCACACACAGACCCTCCCTGTGGTCAGTGAACACACACACACACACACACACACACACACACACACACACACACACACACACACACACACACACGTAGTCCTGCAGGGGGCAGCAGAGCTCTGAGCTGCTCTCAGCTGACACACCCTCAACTTCCTGTCTCTTCTTCTTCTCTCCTCCAACAGGAAGTACCACTCTCACCTGCTGCAGTTCGATGGAGAAGGAGGGTGGAGGTTTGAACCTCTGGATGCATCCACCCGTCTGTCTCTGCAGGTCTGTCTCTCCACCCATCTGTCTCTCTCCACCCGTCTGTCTCTGTCCACCCGTCTGTCTGTCTCCACCTGTCTGTCTCTGCAGGTCTGTCTCTCTCCACCCGTCTGTCTCTGTCCACCTGTCTGTCTCTGCAGGTCTGTCTCTCTCCACCCGTCTGTCTCTCTCCACCCGTCTGTCTCTCTCCACCCATCTGTCTCTGTCCACCTGTCTGTCTCTCTCCACCCGTCTGTCTCTCTCCACCTGTCTGAGTAGGTTTTCTCACACAGGTCAAACACCTGCAGGTCATCAGTGACCTGACAAGTGTACAGCGCACACACACACACACACACACACACACACACACACACAGCTCAGTGTGTGAAGATCTTTAAATAAGTGAATCTCCTCAGCTGACCCACAACCCCTGCTGTGGTAACCATGGTAACATCAGCAGCACAACATGCCTCTGGCACACACACACACACACACACACACCACGTACAAGTGTGTGTGTGGAGAGGAATCATCATGTGGGCAATTCATGCCAAGAGCAGTGAAACTTTATTTAAACAGGCTGTCTCTGTCATTAGTTTAAACTGACAGTGAAACTTTATTTAAACAGGCTGTCTCTGTCGTTAGTTTAAACTGACAGTGAAACTTTATTTAAACAGGCTGTCTCTGTCGTTAGTTTAAACTTCCGGTGAAACTTTATTTAAACAGGCTGTCTCTGTCGTTAGTTTAAACTTCCGGTGAAACTTTATTTAAACAGGAGGAGAAACATCGACTGGAGAGTCAGCTGTCCGGGATTCCCAAGATGCAACAGAGACTGGCCGAGCTGTGTGGGCTTCTGGGAGAGAGAGAGGGGGAGGGGGGTGAGGAAGAGGAGGAGAGGGGGATGAAGAGTGAAGAGGAGGAGGCTGAGGAGTGAACTACAGATGAAGAGGAGTCACTCTCCTGAGTTTAACTCCGAGTCTCTGTTGGAAGAAATCTGCTGCTGTTACTGGTTACCATGGAGAGACACACACACACACACACACACACACACACACACACACACACACACACACAGTGATTTTAAACTCAGTGGACTCTGCAGTCTGGATCATGAAGGGGGTCGGCAGTGATCCAGATCAGAACTGGTGTCATGAAGCTGGTTTATTGATCAGCTGGAAAAAATAAAAGAGACAACATGTGACAGTAACAGGTGACGTGTCTGACAAATAATAGGTGACGCAACAGTGACGGACGACAGGTGACAGTGACAGATGACAGTGGCAGGTGACATTGACAACAGACAGATGACATGTGACAGTGACAGGTGACAAGTGACAGTTGACAGGTGACAGTAACATGACATGTGACAGTTGACAGTGACGTGACGGTGACAGTGACAGATGACAAGTGACAGATGACAAGTGACAGTTGACAGGTGACAGTAACATGACATGTGACAGTTGACAGTGACGTGACGGTGACAGTGACAGATGACAAGTGACAGATGACAAGTGACAGTTGACAGGTGACAGTAACATGACATGTGACAGTTGACAGTGACGTGACGGTGACAGTGACAGATGACAAGTGACAGATGACAAGTGACAGTTGACAAGTGACAGATGACAAGTGACAGGTGACAAGTGACAAGTGACGGTGACAGTGACAGATGACATGTGACAGTGACAGGTAAAGGGGACAGTGACAGGTACAGGTGACAAATGACAGGTGAAAGTGACAGGTGACAGTTGAGAGTGACAGCAGACAGATGACATGTGACAGGTACAGTTGGCAGATGATAGGTGACAAAGCTGAGCTCAGCACCACTAACATGAGTCCATTGTTAAATTTGTCTTCAGTTTGATCTGATTTGGTGACTGAAGATTTATAATTAACAGCTGATTGTCAAAATAATTATTGTTTTTATAACAGAGTTTAGTTTTTCATAGATTTTTAATAATATCATGGTATCACGTGTTAAGATGGCTCCTATTACTCGCCTGGTGCATACACCAAAAAAAGTTTCTGAGGGTATGCAGCTCACTGAACATGTGCAGTGATATTTCTCCTGCTGGCCCCGCCCACAAGTTCCCGCTCGGCTCATAGACTTTACATTGTGATGATGTCACAGATTGTTAAATCACTTCTCAGCTCATATAAAACCTCCATGGATCAAAACTTTAAAGTAGAAAGAGTCACGTCAGGTTTCCAGCCATCTGATTGGTCTGTGTTCTGATCTGTTACCATGGTGATCTGTGAGCCAGCTTCATGACACCAGAGAGTCTGACCGCAGTGATGTCAGTGATGATGTCAGCAGTAATGAAAAAGCCTCCGTTTGTTTAGATAAAAAATCAATTTTCTTATCAATATTAGAGTTTCAGGGTCGATAACTGATGTTTATCTAACAAATGAAAATTAATCTATTTTTAGATGGACAGGTTTATTTTACTAATACAACACAAATATTTAGAATAAAGATAAATATTTATATTCAGATCTTATTGACGAGCACTTAGTAGAACTGATCAATAACTGCCTGATGGTCACTAATCAGCCATCGATAATGTGTTCATGTTGAAACCACTGAGAGTTCTCTGCTGTGATTGGCCGACAGACGGTCGAAGTGAACGCCTGTGACCATAGATACAGAAACACAAACGCCTCATTGGCCGCTGGATCGTATGTCAAAGACGCCGCCATATTGGAGAGGTCAAGACTTCCTGTACACAAATGACAGTAAACAGAAGCTGCTGTTTTACTGATTTAAAATCACTGTAATGTTTATATTTCTCAACCGACTGCAATGAGTTGTTTTTATATTAATGGATTTATGATCTTTGTATGTAGACAAGATAAAAGTTTTGTCTCTAGTTCATTATAATGTTGATATTTAGTCTATAATCACTGCTGGATGCTCAGCAGAGGAGTGTTAGACTGACAGGAACTGAATTACTGACGTGCTGGAAAATATTTTATTGTCATGTAAAACTGTAAAATCTGACATCTGTCAAACATGAATTTTTCCGTGCTTAATATTTGTGGAGACGTCCCTATATAATCTAATTTTATGTGAAAGTAGGCAACTCATCAAATAGCTAGCATGCTAGCAAGCTAACGCTGTCCGGTCATTAGCTCCTTGATCATAACAGAATATATTAACTTTCATCACTGAGGACACTGAAGACAACATGTTCTCTGTTTATGTTGTATAACTGTCCTGTAGACTGGTCTCCCTCTGCGTCCTGCCGTAGCGCCGTTTACTCTCTGTCTTGCATTACGTGATTAACCAGGCACAGACTTTCTCTCTTTGGCTCCATTGACGGGGACGGCACACTGGTGACACCACAGTCACATCAGATCTCACAGCAGCCCCTCGTGGTAATGAGCTCCATAAATTGTTTAACCACAGAAAGAAAGAAGTCTTTCAGCCAGCAGTCAGTGAGCAGGAAACACTGCAGATTTTTTCTGAGACAACATGCGAGCTACCAAAGTCACAGTGTGGTGAGCCCAATAAATGACTTCACAGCACGACAGTATTGGCACCAAAACACTTGATACTGAATGAAGACGTCTTTTTTTAACATTGTGATGTGTCAAACATGGAAATTTTACAAGGGATGAACGATAATATCGGCACGTCATCAATATCAGCTGATATCATCTTTTAAGTGAACTCTCAGAATCAGCCAACATGCTTTTTCCTATTTATCACAATGAATGAATATCACAGACACTGAACAGTGTTTCATGTCTCCACCTGCTGGTTGGCTGTCACCATCACAGTCTGTATAATATGATGTTAATCCACTACAGAAGTGACTTGATGATGATCACTGACATCAGGTGGGGAAAATAGTGCATATATCAATATCAATATTGGTTATCGGTCAGATGAGTTCAGCATGTTGGATATCTGCAAAAAATCCAATATGGTGCATCCCTGAATTTTACAACTCAACAAAAACAGTGTTTTATACATTTTCAGAGAGCTGATCAGAAACCACGATGACAACAGACTGGCATTTATAAACGGGGTGTCCCGCTCAAGTTTGCAGGGATTGATCTGTGGGGCGCACCCTGCGGTCTGCAGAGGCCCAGCAGAGGGCGCTCACTGATAACACCAGTCCCAGTGGAAAACTATTAAATAAACAACTATACAGTATTGATAAAAATAAGATAACTACTGTCATATAATTACTGATAATGAGAACTATTTGCAAGTGGGATCATGAACCCTGCTACACAGGTACGGGAAAATAAAAGGCTTGATAACAACAGCACGCTAGCTACGTTAGCTACGGCTCATCGCTGGCAGCCAGAAACAAACATCTATGATCCATCGTCCAGTTGATCATCTAAATCAAGAACATGTTTTCTCTTTAAATGAGCAGTGGTGAAAGTTACTTTATTCTGTTGATCGAGGAGTTAATGAGAAGCAGGCAGAGTTAGCTAGCTAGCTAGCATGCTAGTTATCTACTTCCACATTATATTCTATAGAGACGTTTCCACAAATATTAACCAAGAAAAATAATCTAATCCATGTGAGATTTTACATCCCTCATCACAATTGACCTATAGCTAAGCCATGCCCCCCTCCACTCACTCGGACAAACTGTCAGCATTCAGTGCCCGGCGCTATGGCAGGTGTCACAGTACACGGCATTTCACAGGAGGCAATTGATGATTTTTGGAGACACAACGATCAGATGTCATTGAGAAGTAACCAAAAGGGCCTAAACTACGCATTGGAGGGATATATTCATCATTTTATTGTTGAGAAGGTCGATGAAAAGCTTAAATTACAAGCCAAAATTTACAGGTCACAGTGTACGCTTGTGAACCGCATCTGGTTGCCGTCACCATCAAAGACAACAAGTTAAAGTGCCACTGAAGTTAAGGTTTTTGGCTCAGAATATGAGAAAAGGATAACGGCCTTTTTACCATCTTTACCAAGAGTGTCTCTCCGTTAGTTTGGTGCTACAGTATTTACACTGAATCATTCAGCATAACGTTTGCCAACCTTTGTTATCTCTGCCATTACAGATAAGTTAATGAAGCTAAGCTCCAGAAGTTAACGTTAGCTTAACTAGAGCCCTTTGGACAACAGCTAACAATGATGTACGATCACCAAAGTACAAAACTAGAACAAAATAGGCTAATGAACTCCCAGCAAACAAGGTGACATGATGAACAACGCAGCTAGGAGCTAACGTTAGGCTAACTTTAGCTAACGTTAGCTAGAGATGTTAAAGATAACTTTATATTTCTTTCCAGCAAAGTGACAATATGTTGCCTCAAACACAATGTTGACTTACCTTAGAACAGATGTAGACATCATTGTTAATCTTATTCACGTTGAGTTGATGTTGTGGTCTAACGTTACCACACAACTTTATCCAAAGGAGACACTTTTCTCGGTTGAGATGTGGTTTAAAGTGTAAAAAATACACCTGGTCGCCCAGCCTCTCAGGATACCTTGTGTCAGAGTTGCATGTACCCCATGCACACCGTTTGACCATTTTTAAACTTCAAATCTCAGAAAAAGCTGTGATTGGCTCATTGCGTTTGAGGGCGGGACTTAGCCATAGGTCAATTGCTATTTTACACCATGAAAATAATTCAGTGATTCATTATAGACTAAATATCAAGATTCTACTGAACTGGAGACCAAACTCTTTTCTGATACACATAGATCATGGACCCAGGAATATAAAAACGAATTCATTGCAGTCGACTGAGAAACATAAACATTAAAGCTCTTCTGTTTACTGTCATTTGTTTACAGGAAGTCTTGCTCTCTCCAATATGGCGGCGTCGCTGACGTGTCACAGCAATGGGCTGACACAGTCAATGTGGCGTCTGCGTGTTAATGTCTATGTCTGTGACGATCACTGATCAATGTGCCTGTATTTGTGAGTCTGTCAGAACACAGGTGACCTACACTCTGTACTGTACCTGAACGCCTCCTGTGTATCATTATTCTATGTTTCATAAAGGCTGATATTTCAGTCTGTTTCCATGGTTACGGTGGAGACAGGAAGTGCCAACAGTGACTTTACACAGACTCCGAGGTCGTGATGAGGTCATGTGACACTGTAGATTGTGCCAATTTTTTGGAAACTATAAGATTATTAACTGTTAATATAATCAATCAGTTTGTATTCAGCTGATCAATAAATCAATCAATCTGCTGCTGGAGACTTTCAATAAAACTTTATTTTAATGTGTTTGACGACAGAGATGTTTGTATTGACTGTGTGAGGATGAGGATGATGATAATGTTTTGAACTTTCCTCAGTAGAAAATGAAAAATAACGACCGTCGTTTGTCCGGAGCTTTTCACAATAAAGTTTTAAAGAAGGATTCACCTGTTTATATTATTGATTATTGATTATATTACAGTGTATTTTCATGTTTAGAGTTTAATGATGAAGATGTTTATATTGACTCTGTGATGGTCAGATGATGATGATGATGTCAGAGGATGATGAAGATGAAATATGGTGTTTTAATGAGTTAAATCTGCAGTGATCAAAGTTTGATTTTATTTTTTACTATAATAAATCATATTAGCTGAGCTGCTGTGTGTGTGTGTGTGTGTGTGTGTGTGTGTGTTAGAGGTACTGCACTTTTACCACAGGAAGTGGTGACTTTTCAAATTAAGAGTTTACAAAAAACAAAGTGTCCACCACATGATAAAACACTGACTGTGAGTACGTAATGTTGATAATAATATAATTTAACTTCCTCCAACACTTCCTGCCTCTGATACACGACTTTAAAGAACTAGTGGAATATAATATATTATACATCATATCAAATAGATTTAAAAAATATATATAAATAAATATAAAATATTTTTTGTGATCATCTTATTAATATTTATAATATATGTATAATATATATAGTTTGGATGTAAATGATATATACAATATATTTAAAAAAATAAAAATTAATATAAAATATATTTATATAAAGATAACACATTTAACTGTGATCATCTTATTTGTTCTATATATATATATATTAAATAAATATAATATATATTATATGTAATAAATATATTTATATTAAAAATATATAAATATGTATTTTTGTTTAAAATGTAGAAATAAAAGATAAATATAAAATATATTTAATCAACTGTGATCATCTTATTTTGTTTTGTTCTGTTATAAACTGACCTTTAAATATTTATTTAATATTAACTGACTGAATATTTGTTACTGACACTCTTTGACCTCCTGACATGAACCCTCTGAGCCAGGCAGCAGCTGCAGGTTGTCAGTTCTCTTTCCTGCCCAGGAGCCAGGCAGCAGCTGCGGGTTGTCGGTTCTCTTTACTGCCCAGGAGCCAGGCAGCAGCTGCGGGTTGTCGGTTCTCTTCCCTGCCCAGGAGCCATGCAGTCGTCGGTTCCCTTCCTGCCCAGGAGCCAGGGAGCCATGCAGTCGTCGGTTCCCTTCCTGCCCAGGAGCCAGGCAGCAGCTGCGGGTTGTCGGTTCCCTTCCTGCCCAGGAGCCAGGCAGCAGCTGCGGGTTGTCGGTTCTCTTCCCTGCCCAGGAGCCAGGCAGCAGCTGCGGGTTGTCGGTTCTCTTCCCTGCCCAGAAGCAAGGCAGCAGCTGCGGGTTGTCGGTTCTCTTCCCTGCCCAGAAGCAAGGCAGCAGCTGCAGGTTGTCGGTTCTCTTCCCTGCCCAGGAGCCAGGCAGCAGCTCCGCCGCTGAGGAGCGTCAAAAAAGCCTCCCGGCGCCGCGCGGAGCGGAGCGGGGCGGGGTCTCTGTCGGACCTGTTGTGCGGCTCTCGGTGCGGATCGTGCAGGTTTGTGTCTCCTCTGGACTCTGTGCGGGTTTTCTGGAAGCGGCACCGGGCCGGTCGGACCCCGGCGGACCACAGAGCTGCCCGCCGAGCTCAGGTGAGTGTGACCCGGATCACATTGTCTCGTTTTCACGGCTCTAAGTTGGACCGAGCTGCAGCTGCTGCAGGAAGGAAAGAGCGTGTTTGAGTCAGGCGTGTCTGACAGCGACGCGCCAGACTCCATTCAAAGATCTGAGCGTTTTACATGTTGTCGCTTTTCTGTCTTCACTGAGCGCTGAGAGAACACACTGAATGTGTTTTGTAAAACAAGGTGAGACGGTCTTTCGTTCGGCCGCAGCTGTTTGATAAAATCAGTTTTCAGTGTGTGTTTGGATTCACAGAGCTGTGTAACACTCAGCCGCCGAGCTGCAGATCAGCGAGTTTAAAAGTTGAGATTTCTGTAACGGTGTCTGGTTGGTGGTTTGTGAGGGAGCCGAATGTAACAGCTGAGTCTGAAGACTGAATCAGTTCAGTTCGGTTAATGTCTCAGTCCAACCGGAAACAGTTTTCATCAACTGTAAAAGTGTGTGTGTTTGTGTGTGTGTGTGTGTGTGTGTGTGTGTGTGTGTGTGTGTCGGGTGTTCCCAGCCTGTCCTGGCACGGCACGGCTCGGCCCGCAGCCGCATACTGAATAGCTGACATTCCAACACACACACACACACACACACACACACACACACAGTTGTGTTTTATGGCAGAAGTGAATTTAGAAGTCACCTTTGCTGACGCTACCTAAGGGAAGTCTTCACGTCACATGACCCCCTGAGAACACAAACAAAAAACAGTAACCCACACACACACACACACACACACACACACACACACACACACACACACACACACACAGGAAGTTGATGAACCTGCTCAAAGTTTCTCTGGAAAACTGTCACATAACACACATGTGGTTCATCCATGACAGTCAGCGCCGTCACTACCACCACCATGAGTCAAGGTTCCCACGGTCATGGAAGACCTGGAAAAGTCCTGCAGTCACATTTTCCAGGCCTGGAAGAGTCCTGGAGCTTTGTTGTGTATTATGAAATTGTTACCGTAACTCTCCGTGGATAATCTCCCACATATTTATTTATTGTCTGTAACTCTAATGTGTGAAAAATATGACTACAGGTCCTTGAAAAGTCCTGGAAAAGTTTTGGAACTTTGTCCATGAAAACATGTGTGACCTGGCCGCCAGTTAACCTCAGAGCTGATTTTAAGATTCTTTTAATAACCGTTAGAGCTCAACATGGTTCAGCACTGAGTCATATATCTGAGCGTCTGACTCCCTACGCTCCAAGTCGTGACCTGAGATCCTCGAGTCTCCCCTCACTAGTCGTCCCTAGGTCAAGGCAGGTAACTAAAGGTGACCAAGGCGTGCTCAGGCTGGCGGACACATTATCAGTTATTACATCACTGCTTACAACATGTGTTCATAGCACAGTTTCTCTTTTGATGCCTGATTCGTAACTTTTGTGTTTTATTTCCTCTGTCTTGTTTTGTTCCTGATCCTCAGTCATTCTGCTGAGCTTCATTCATAAGATGATATTTCATCTCTGCATTAACCCTTCGTTGTCTCCAGTGTGTCAGGATAACTCCACAGTGATTAGACCCACAGTAAACGTGGATACGTTCGGTATTTGTGACCGAGCTTTTCAGAACAACACACTTTTCATCAGCTGCAGACACACATCATGTTACTGTGCATCATCGTTATAGTTCAGTGTGTGTGTGTGTGTGTGTGTGTGTGTGTGTGTGTGTGTGTGTGTGTGTGTGTGATGGTTGTTTACAGTTTGTCATATTAAACAGAGTGAGTCAGTCATTGTCAGGCTGTTACTAAATATGGTCTCTACGTACAGACTGTGTCATTGTTATCCTGTTGCCATGGTTACAGCTTTGGTCCTTGTTTACTTCCTGTCCGCACTAACTAACAGTCCAACAGGAAGTAGAAAGGGAGCCATTTACAGTGTCTGAGATGGTTTATAAAAAAATCACATCAGTCAGAACAAAAGAGAATCGACAGCATGAACACAGAGTGAACTGTAACATCAGATACGATCACAGAGGGTCGACTGGAGGATCAGTATCATCAAAGACTGACGTGCACTGCCGGGTGTGTACTTAGTGTGTAGTTAGTGTGTAGTGACAGTAGCCCTTTTTAGATAGGAGTTGTGCAAATGTGCAGGAAAGCCCAATCAGTGTTTTTTCAGCATTGGCAGTATAAAAACAAAATCGGGGAGTGCAGCAAAATGCCGCCTACCTACTTTTGTTTATACAGAATGTGCCTTTTTCGGGGCAATGGGGGGCGTGAGCAAGTAACAAAACGTGTAGCTCAGCGTGTGACGTAAACAGTGACGTGGGAGGGAAGCCGCGGCTGGTCAGTCCTTCGGCGATTCTCTCGTAAGTCGGCCCGTTCTTCACCGTCCCCGTCATCTGACGGTTAATGGCCTCTTCGTTTGCGAGGACAAGGAGGGCGCGCAATTCCTTGTCTCCCCAGTTGCTCATCTTTACAGTGTCTGTCAGGTTTGTGTTTCCCTCTTGCTACTAGCTGCTCGCTAATTCCTGCTATCAGCTGTTTCCTGTTTATCCACCGCCAGTGGCTCGCACGTGCAGCGTCATCAACAGCTCCTCCCACAAGTCATCAATAGCCCCTCCCGTTGCAGAAGGCCGCCTCGCTCTGTTTAAACTAAAAGGGTTCCGCCAATATGTCTACCCTACGAGGCGGAAAATTGGGCGCCTCGGATCAACTCGCCAATCCGGCTCTGTGTGTCTAAACGCTCACAGCTTGCCAGCAAAACGGCATGTTTAGTAACATGTAGTCATGTTGTGTACTTATGTTTTGCAGTAATGTTACGTTTTAACTTTGTGTTTTAACATCGTGCAGTAATGTTGTGTAGTAATGTTGTGTAGTTCCTGCTGCTGCAGAGTCATTTATCTAAACAGAGTGTAAATGTGTAACCCGTTCAGTTACTGTGTGATCAATAGAGCTTAGGTTCTCTGCCTGAGCCCAAACCTGACCTGAGGGGCGGGTTCGGGCGCTGCCCCCCTTGACAGCGGCACTGGCCGCGCACATGTGAGTTGTTGACGGTGACAATGTGTGTGTTGGCTTCGTGGAGTGTACCAAGTGCAGCGCCATGCTGGTATATGACAGCAAATAGACGGGGACCTCAACACTGAAGAGGCACATGACGAAGGCTTGCCATGGGAAGAAAGACGAGAGTCAGCCTTTAAACCGGGCTCGGGCTCGGACAGAACATGCACGGGCTCGGGTGGGGTCGGGCTGGATTTTTTGGGCCCGATCTAAACTCTAGTGATCAATAAGATAAGTTCGTGCGTGGTTCAGGCAGGTCGTAGTTTGTCGTACTTCACATCTGTTGAGTCTTTTCTTCCATTTGTGCAAGAATAATCTTCAATAATGAATTGTTGACATCGTTGCTGATTGGCTGATCAATATATTTTCAGGACTGAGAGCTGATTGGTCGGTTGAGACTCTGGTCAGATGTGATTGGCTGTTCATAGTGTAGTTTTTTAAACAGTGACAGTAAATTAAATGAAGTTTGGTGTGAGATGAATAACGTCTGCAGACTGAAGACCTGCGAGGATGATTTTTCTTCTTCATGTGTTTCTGTGTAAAGCAGTAAAACTCCTGACAGACAGAGTTCAGGGACGCAGTGACATCACTAAGACGTGTTCTGAATGAAGTTTGGTTAAAGCAGGACACAGAGTCCCTTTAACCCAGAAACCTATGTGTCACACACTGACACGCAGGTCATGTGACCTATATGAAGCTGCATCAGCAGTGACGTCATCATCACCATCATCATCATCATCATCATCTGTGTGATGAAGATTATTTAACTGAAACGTCCATTTGACTAATCTGAAGGATTTAGTCTGAGTCCAGATTCAGATTACTGTTTAATCACCTCTAATCTACACACACACACACACACACACACACACACACACACACACACACTGTGTTAATGTGCTGTAATCTGCAGGTTGACTTCAGCCTTTTCACACAGTCAGAATGAACTGGACTCACACCAGTAACACCAGTACAGTCAGAGTGTACTAACAGTCAGAACATTTACTGAAGAGTCTCACAGTGTGTTTGGACTCAGAGTTTAACATCGTCGTCCTCGTTAACTGATGCTGATGAAGATCAGAGTTGTGTTTGGACGTGAAGTTCAGCCGCCATGTTTGTTAATCCTGAGAGAGACGAACGGAGACGCAGCTCGTCTCTCTGGAGACGACCACATGTCACATGATCAGAGGTGGAACAGAGTCACGCTACGGTTCAGTGGAATAAAGAACAAAGACAGACACAGTCCTGCTGCTGAGGAACATTCATGTAGATGTGATTTCATTATGAGGATTAATTTAATTTTAATAATTAATAGCCAGAAATCTTTGATCCTCGTCGGTCAGAACTGAACTTTGAACAGCAGAAACTTTGTCTGCAGAACAACAACGTAGGAAACAACAACAAACACAGTTAAAACAGAGAAAAAGAAACAGTGAATCTGACTCACGTCTTCCTGATCAGAGTTTTAGCGTGTTTTGCTGAGCACCTCACGTTTCCTCTGCTCTGTGTGCTTCGTGTTTTTTTCAGAATCAGAATCAGAAATACTTTATTGATCCCTGAGGGGAAATTATTTATGTTACAGGTGCTCCTTGCAAGAGAGGAAAGATACGTGAAAATATAAGAAATTTAAACA
>NC_065521.1:45506099-45521665 GCF_006386435.1 Epinephelus moara | reverse complement strand
TATATATATATATACATATATATATTGTAAACTGAACAAGATTATTTACACAAACAGAATATATACAGTCAGGGTGAATGGGGTTATTGCACAAGTTAAATTTTCAAGCGCACCCTGAAAAAACTCCAGCTCAGAGCCGAAAGGTGCCTGACATCATCAGCGTTTTTTACTCTTGTCCAATCAGATGAACTGAGAGGCGGGGCTTCTGTAGTGGTGATGACAACAAGTGGTAGTGCACAGTGTTAAGCTAACGATAGCTCACTTTCATCATCGCCCTACTAGACGATGCAAGACATAACCGTCTTCAGAGAACTGGTGACAATGATAGCTGAGTACTGCGTCGCCTCACGTCCCCGTGTCTCCGCCAAAAAGTTGCACATGCACACATAACAAACAACAACACAATCCAATGTTGAAAGATCAGAGCATATTTACCGTGTGCCAGTGAACGATAACTATCAAACTATCAGGAAATGTTTCTGCTAAAGAAAAATAATCTGACTTTATGGAACAAGTTTGTTTTGGACTTTAGCTCCTCGTTGACTCAACTCAGTGACGTTTCTCTTCCTGTGCGCTGAGCTCAACTCACAATCAGAGTGATTTCAGTCACCGACGGGCTCCACTGTTGTCGTCACCAACATGCTGAATCGAGGGCCAACAGTGCGGCGCACATCACACTGACGAGGATGACAGACGCTCACTGACGGCCCAACGTTGACTGGCAGCTGACATCAGTTTGGTGTGTCGGGGCCTTCACAGTTAAGATGGAGGTGAAGAAACAAAAACAGGGACTTATTCATCCTCTGTTGTGTCTGACATTAGTGGATCTTAACGTGTCAGGTATTAGGGATGCAAAATAATATAGGCACATCATCGGCATCAGCCGATATTGGCTTTAAGAATCAGTGCAACGGTATTGCTTTATCGGTGGCGGTTATCGGCCAAATCTGTTGTTATATATCAGCAAAAAATCCAATAAGGTGCATGACATTGATCTGCAGATGCTTCTGTTCAAAATAAGACCAAACCTTTCTCTGGATGTCAGTTTTTGAGCCACAACAAATGCCAACATGTGTCCTGTAACAGACGGTAAGGCTCGTTGTGTTTAGCCGAGACCATTTCCTAAAAACTTACAGCTCCAGTGAGCGGCTCAGAGGAGTGAGGAGTCAGCAGGAGCTGACGTGACAAACAGTCATTTAAACAGGTTTTTCAACTAATGGGAATCACTGCAACCACAGGAGGTCCTTGAGCGTACAGTCGGACATGTGCACGTTAAATAAGAGGCTGATCGGTCCAGTAGTTTGTGAGATTCACTGCAGACAGACAGAAACACTCACGCACCTCCAGGATCACACCTGGGGAAGAAATTAAGGAGTGTTTCAAACACAAAACAGCTAAAAGTGTTCAGGTGAACCTCGCACTTGAGAACTTCCACATCACCTGCATCAATCTACAAATGTATATCTGCGTGTGGCGGACACATGACGGCTCAACACCAACACATGAACCATTTCAGGCCTGCAGAGTGTGTACGAGACGTTCTGTTGGTCGGCTGCAGTTTGTTTTGTTTTATTGTTCTGAGGAACTAATGAATGTGTTCTGATCAAACTGCTCCACACAGATCCTGAATCAGCCGTCTGATGTTCACACAACAAACTGTTCTGTGATCAGTTTGTTTTCAGCTCGTTTCCTTTAACCCTCGACAACACAGAGAGAGAGTGTGTGTGTGTGTGTGTGTGTGTGTTTGTTGGTGTGATTAACAGTCAGTTTCTGATACAATCTGCTCGACCATCTGTTTAACTCAACTTTACACACTCTGTCCTGTGTGTGTGTGTGCGTGTGTGTGTGTGTGTGCTCTGTCCTGTGTGTGTGTGTGCGTGTGTGTGTGTGTGTGTGTGTGTGTGTGTGTGTGTGTGTGTGCGCGCTCTTGGGAATGTGTCATCATGTATTATGTATGCGCACATACCAGCACAGGTGCTGCTGTTTGTGTGTTTCAGTGTGTGGTCATTACCTGTGTAGTCCTGGAAAAGTTGTGACGTTGTGTAAAACCATAAATAAAAACAGAATGCAGTGATTTGTGAATCACATTTCACCAATATTCTGATGAATTCAGTCCAAAAACAAGATATAAACTTTATTGTTCTCTGTAAATCTGCACTCACTCTGCAGCAGGTTGTAATAAAGTTGTGACAGGAGCCTGTTTCCTGTCACGGTGTGACATCATCACCTAGCCCGGGAGACAATAACTTTAATCCTTAATAAAATATAAACAGGTGAGTCTATATAAACTCAGTCTGTACAGTCGTCATGAATGTTGAAATGAGCTCCAGAGACCAAACTGTTTTTGTACCAGGCTGTAAACATGTTTATTTCTACATGTGAACATGGAGGTCTGTGGGGACTGACTCACTGTTGGAGCCAGCCTCTAGTGGACATTAGAGGAACTGCAGGTTTTGGCTTCATTTTAAGCCCTGGAGGTCCTTCCTCTGTAACTACAGTGTGTGTGTGTGTGTGTGTGTGTGTGTGTGTGTGTGTGAGGTTCGTCTGTTCCTGCAGATGAAAGAGTTGCTGGTTTGATTCCTCTGAGAATTCCAGCAGCTGCCTGCTGTTCTGAACCACGACACACTAAGCCTTAGGGATAGTGTGTGTTACAGTGTGTGTGTGTGTGTGTGTGTGTGTGTGTGTGTGTGTGTGTGTGGTTGATCTCCACCTGAATCAGATCTCATCATGTTTTTCTGATTTTACATGAACTCTCTCAGAGTGATCGTCAGATTCTGAATCTTTGGTTCCAGCAGAGTGAGACGTCTTCACTGTTGATGATCTCAGGTCAGTTTCAGGCTTAAAGTTCACTCAGATCAGATTAATAATTCAAACTGATCAGCTGTATAGGTTAGAGCCAGGACCTTTAGTGAAGATAATGTGTGTCAGATTTATTATCCACAGTCAGTGGTGTGTTGGAGTTGATGAGGTTGGTGTTCCTCTGGGTAGGTGAGAACGTTACAGAGGAGGAAATGTGGGCGCACTCTGCTTTATGTTCCAGAGGCTTTCTGGCTGATAGTCAGTGGTTATTCTGCTCACTGATTATACCCTCCACTACACCGCTGTCTACAGCCATTAGTTTATTGTGTCAGAAACATATTGATTCAACATTTAGATAAATATTAGGGATGCACAAAAATACTGACATGTCATCAGTGTTGGCCGATATTGACTTTAACATGAGAACGTTGGTACGGCTGGTGGGCGGGGCTGCGTTTCGGCTCAGCTGTTTTCAACATGGCCGCCGGGTCACAAACGTTCTCATGTTACAGCGGCACAGTCACTTAAATCTGTTTCTGTAAGCCCGGGGGTGATCGCTGAATGTGACCTTTAACATTAAACACAAATCCAGATGTTGGAGGGTGTGGGCGGGTTTTTGTGCGGTGGGAAGGAACACAGTCAGAGAAGAAACCGGTCAGACTCAGTGACAGGAAGTGGACTCTGAGCAGGACCGGGACTAATGATGGACTTCCTGTTGATAGAACATGAGGCTGCAGGACGCTGCAGAGACTGAACTCATTCTTCTTCTTCTCTTCCTGTCGTTGTGTTCTTCTTCTTCTTCTGCAGCAAGTGTTTGATGTTTGTTGATGTTTCTGTGACGCCCTGAACCTGAACTGACGGCGGGGGGGTGTTTGGAGGACGAGCGGAGGACGAGTTGAAACAAACAAGAAACTCACAAAGACAAGTGGAGGAGGAGGAGGAGGAGGAGGGGGGGGGGGTCTATTGTTGATCCAGATTAGGGCGTGGCCTCCGAACAGCTTAGACTAACACACACACACACACACACACACACACCGACAAGTGGTGTGTGAATGAAGCGTCCTTGATCACACCAACTGCTGAGACCCCCCCTCCCCCTCACACACACATGCACGCACACACACCTCCCCCCTCCTCCCCCGTGTGTGTGTCAGATCACACACACATCGACTGTGTGTGTAGCTGGAGGTGATATTAATAATCCATAAAGAAGCTGGTTTCTCCCGATCGCTCCCTGTGGAGTCAACACACACACACACACACACACACACACACACACACACACAGAGCATGTCTCACTGCCTGGCAGACAGACAGGACGGTGGAGTCATCACTTTCTTTCTTCAGATGTCTTCTAGAACTTTTCCAGGATGTAAAGTCGAACTCAGATCACCTGACGTCAGATTTAATCATGAACACTCGACTGCTGACGAGCTCAGAATCAGCTGTTAGACACTGACGTTACTCTTTCCTTCGATGATAACCATGGTAACAGAGATATAGCCCGACTCAAGAAAAGTCGGGATGTTGTGTAAAACCGTAAATAAAAACACAATGCAGTAATCTGTGATTGAGTCCAGCCTAAAACAAGATATTTAATGTTCAAACTGATAAACTTTATTGTTTTTGTGAACACACACTCATTCTGAATTTGATACCTGCAACACGTCACAAAGTCAGGACAGGAGCATGTTTACTGCTGCTCTCGTGGGAGTATGTTGTCATGTATTATGTATGTGCACATACAGCACAGGTGCTGCTGCTTGTGTGTATCGGTATAAGTACGTGTCAGTGTGTGTGTGTCAATGTGTGTGTCAGTGTGTGGTCTTTACCTGTGTTGTTGGTTCAGTTCTGGTTCTGTGCACCCGCAATCCCAGAGAAGTCGGGATGTTCTGTAAAACGTAACTAAAAACACGATGCAATTATTTGTGAATCCTTTTTGACCTGTATTCAAGTGAATTCAGTCCAAAAACAAGATATCTAATATTCAAACTGATAAACTTTCTTGTTCTCTGTAAATCTGCACTCACTCTGCAGCAGGTTGTAATGAAGTCGTGACAGAAGCCTGTTTCCTGTCACTGTGTGACATCATCACCTCAGTCAGTGTTTGGGAACTGAGGACACTAACTGTTGAAGTTTATCTGACTTCAGTGTCTCAACACTCCCATGATGCACCTCTCCGGAGTCGACGCTTCATCATGCTCCACACATGTTCAGTGGGAGACAGGTGTGGACTGCAGGCAGGTCAGTCTGGTACCTGCACTCTGTCACTACGGAGACACGCTGTTGGAACACGTCACAATGTGTCTCATTGTCTCACTGGAAGAAGACGGGACGTCCCTGTTACTGCCTCAGACGAAGGAGTTCAAGTATCTTGGTATCTTGTTCATGAGGGAGGGTAGAATGGAGCGTGAGATGCATCAGTGGTTTGGTGTGGTGTCTGCAGTGATGCGGGCACTGTGCCAGACCGTCGTGGTTCAGAGGGAGCTGAGCTGGAAGGCGAAGCTTTTGATGTCCTGGTCCATCTCCGTCCCAACCCTCACCTATGGTCATGAGCTCTGGGTAGTGACTGAAAGAATGAGATCACAGATACAAGCAGCCAAAATGAGTTTCCTCTGTAGGGTGTCTGGGCTCAGCCTTAGAGATAGGGGGAGGAGTCAGACATCTGGAAGGAGCTCGGAGTAGAGCCGCTGCTCCTACATGTTGAGGTGGTTCAACATTTGATCAGGATCCTCCTGGGCGCCTCCTGTTAAAGGTGTCCCAAGCACGTCCCACTGGTAGGAGGCCCCGGGGCAGACCCAGAACACACTGGAGGGATTATATATCTCATCTGGTCTGGGAACGTCTCTGGGTCCTCCAGGAGGAGCTGGAAAGTGTTGCTGGGTAGATGGAGGTCTGGGGTGCTTTGCTCAGCCTACTGCTCCTCTTAACCCAAACTCTTTCAGTCCAGTACCTTTGGAACCAAAAGTAACCCTTCAGACGTGGTACCTAGACCCTAGATCCGTTTAGTGTTTCCACTGTAAACAGTACTCTTAAATGTTAGACAGAGTGACCGTCCTCTACTGACCAATCAGACTGCAGGGTTTCTAGCTCCACCTTTTAGTACCAGATCTGTGTGCTAGGTACCCCAACAGAGGGGGGACCAAACATGGGGACGCTAAGGAACGCTTCTGTTGGTACCATCCACAACTCTCACTGTGGAGACAGAAACAATGAACTGAACCGGACTGCTTGCTGGAAACAGGACTTTTGTGTCAGTCCGTCTCAGATGAGCTCGGGCTCAGAGGAGTGGGCGGAGCTTCTTCTGGATGTTGTCGATATCTGTCTTTCACTCTGCATGGTAGAGTCTGAACTGTCATTGGTAGATACAGCAATGTGTTTACTGACAGTGGTTTTCCAAAGTGTAGTATCCTTTACACAGACATGTTGGTTTTTAATGCAGAGCAGTCTGAGGGGTCAAAGGTCACGGACAATCAGCCTTGTTCCTTACGTGCAGAGATTTCTTCTGAGTCTTTTGATGATATTATGGGATGTAGATGTGAAATCACTAAATGAGAAACATTGTTCTTAAACTGTCGAACTGTTTGTCCTCACAGTTTAAGTTTCCGTCCTTGCTTGTGAACAGCTGAGCCGTTCAAGGACGTCTCTTTCGGACCAGTCATGATACTTTAATCTAGTTACTAGTTAACCCTTTTATCTGTGGAACGTTTCAAACTGGTGTTTTTTTAACATTCCACAACTCTCTCAGTCTTTTGTTGCTCCTGTCCCAAGATTGTAAAAACAGTCTGATTCAGACACCAAATGTTTTACTGACATTTGAAAAGACAAAGAATGAAATAAGTGGTCGTCCCCTCAGTGTCTGAGTCACGGGACAATACTGTGTGAACTCTGATGTAAATATTAGTTTGCTCTCTTCAGTCGACTCACTGGTCGAACCGCAGAGGTCGGAGCTGTGATGTTTCAGATAACTGACTGTAGGTGTGATGTCGTGGGACGGTTGTGTCTCTGCAGGTAGAGCAGGTCCACTTATCACAGGGTCAGTGGTTCCATCTGCAGTTCCCTCTGTCCACCTGTCCAAGTGTCTTTGGATCAGACCCTGAACCTCAGTTTGCTCCTCTGATCACTGAGCCCAGATCAGAGAGTCTCTGTTGTTCTGCTGGAGTCCGCTACGTACGAGCTGACATCACTTCCTGTGGCTCCAAAGTTCAGGAACTATTTCATTAAGTTTTTCGCTAATACAGTGAGGACAAAGTCCGATCATCAGGACCAGGTTTAGTATCAGGACCGTGTTAGGTTTCAGGACCAGGTTTAGTATCAGGACCATGTTTGGTTTCAGGACCAGGTTTAGTATCAGGACCGTGTTAGGTTTCAGGACCAGGTTTAGTACAGGACCAGGTTTAGTATCAGGACCGTGTTAGGTTTCAGGACCAGGTTTAGTATCAGGACCATGTTAGGTTTCAGGACCAGGTTTAGTATCAGGACTGTGTTAGGTTTCAGGACCAGGTTTATTATCAGGACCATGTTTGGTTTCAGGACCAGATTTAGTTTCAGAACCAGGTTCAGTTTCAGGACTGCTTTCAGTCTCAGATCCAGGTTTAGTATCAGGACCATGTTTAGTATCAGAACCAG
Organism: Epinephelus moara; assembly: GCF_006386435.1. NCBI lineage: Eukaryota > Metazoa > Chordata > Actinopteri > Perciformes > Serranidae > Epinephelus > Epinephelus moara. Next base: position 45,514,237 of record NC_065521.1, on the reverse strand, counting down.
GTTTAGCTTCAGGACCAGGTTCAGTTTCAGCACAGTTTCAGGACTGCTTTCAGTCTCAGATCCAGGTTTAGTGTCAGGACCATGTTTAGTATCAGAACCAGATTTAGCTCCAGGACCAGGTTCAGTTTCAGGACTCTGCAGCAGGTGAACTAGCACCGCAGGACAGAAAAACCTGGACAGAGAGGAATAAAACTGTCTTTATGGTGAAAGTCAGGCGTGTCCCTCTGATGGTCGAGGTTTCCATGGCGACGGTTGAGGTAACCATGGTGATGAGGCGTATGGCTGACGGCGAGGAGAGGCGGACCTCAGACTGATAGTAAAACCAACCCAAGTGTGTGTGTGTTTGTAATTGGCTGAGATGAAATATTCTCTTTGATGTTGAAGTGAAGTGAGAACGCCTGGAGAACCCCGAACAGAGGAGCTGCTCCACAACCAGTCAGCTGCTTCAAGACCAGTTAGGAGAGCTGCTCCACAACCAGTCAGACACTTATCACACCAGTTTACAGACCAGTTAGTACAGCTGCTCCAGAAAACCAGTCAGCTGCTTCACACACCAGTTTACAGACCAGTTAGTACAGCTGCTCCAGAAAACCAGTCAGCTGACCAGTTAGTACAGCTGCTCCAGAAAACCAGTCAGCTGCTTCACACACCAGTTTACAGACCAGTTGACAGACAAGCCGACCAGAAACAGTCAGTAATTGGAAGCTGAAGGTTTGGCTTCAGAGCAGTGACCGTACAGCATGAAGTGCATTGTGTGTGTTTCTGAATGTGTGTGTGTGTGTTTCTGAATGTGTGTGTGTGTGTGTGTGTGTGTGTGTGTGTGTGTTCCCATAGCTCCGGACAGAAACACATTTCCTGTGACAAACAGCTGACTTCCTGTCTTTCTTCAGTGCTGGACAGTTTAGAGTCAACACACAGACAGGGGCATTCTGGGTAATGCAGTCTGGATGTTAGTTTTGATAAATGGGGCCCAGGGACTCGTTGTTTCCACATGTGAAGGCAGAACAGAGAAAACACACACACACACACACACACACACACAGAGTCAGTGTTTGATATGAAGATGAAATGAGTCAGCAGGCTCACCTGTGGTGAACAGGTGAGTTTCTGAAGATGCAGCGTTACAGATCTCTGCAGGGAGACAGTTCAGACAGAGGAGGCTGTAACACTGAAGGATCTGTGAGGGGAGTGGGGAGCAGACCTGAGTCTGAGGAGGTTCAGGGGTGGAGTGTAGAGGGGGGAGAGGTCTGATGTGTGATGGTGGAGGTGGGGTTGTTGAAATGTTTTATTTCTAATCAATAACAAATATCAGCCTGTTTGTGTCTCTGCAACACGTCAGAGATCAGCTGATCGCTGCTACACAGCTGATGTTATGTTTAACCGCAGTCAGTGTCATCATCACTCAGTCTGTGTCATGTGCTTGAAAATATGTATAGAATTAGATTTTTTTTAAATTTGTTTGTAATCTCTTTTTACTTAATCTTAGTGTTGTATTCAATTATTTATTTATAATTTTTTAAAAACTTTTATTTGATTGTTTTTTCTGAACCTTTTTGCATTTGAATCTTTATTTTATTTTATCATTTATTTATTTTTAAAATTTGAATCTCTTTTGTGTTTTATTTGATTTATTCATTTTTTGTATACTTGTTTTTTTTTAACTTGTGTTATTAGAGTTTAGAAACATGCAGACTAAAGAAGCTTTGAGTCATCAGACAGTTCGTTCTTTGTTCTGAAGTTTCAGACGCTGACAGGATGTTTGTTCAGTGATGAACTCTGCAGCCTGCAGGTGACGAAACTAACAAAGGTGAATGAAGTACTCAGAGCTGCAGTTACTGTGGTAAAAGTACAGAAGTATTATCAACAAATTATAATTATTATTATTATTATAAGTGTTTTATTATCATAGAATATTATATATTATTCTGTTGTTTATCACTGATGGATACATATATGAGTATTTTAATGTTCTATTTAATCAATTTGGAGCCAGTTTTAGATTCTACAGTCAGAGCAAACTTTATGTCCATGCGCAGTATTATATTTGGCGGTATGGCTCTGTTCTGAGTCCTCTCTGCCCTTCCACATGCCTATATGGGAAGCCTTAAGATAGAGACAGCATACATCTCCGCCCTTCCACAGATCTACGTGGAAAGCCTAAGGTGGAGAGAGCACACCTCTCTGCCCCTCAATGCACAGATGAGGAAAGCTTGACGCAGAGAGAGCAAACCTCTCTGCCCTTCCATGCGCCTACATGGAAAGCCTGAGACAGGGAGAGCAGCAGCAAAGACCCCCGGGAACAGAACAGAGCAGCATCAATGACAAACAGAAATGACACTGATAAGTCAGACACAGCATGAAAAGGAGGAGCTGGGGTGGAGGCAGGTTGCAAAGCAGCTTGCAGAGGAAGCAGCAACAGTAGGCAGGCCAGAGCAGTTTAAATAGGGTGCCTTGAATGAGATCTGTTAATTGGTTTCATAGAAAGGAATCATGTGATCTATCAGCTGATTGATGAAAGGCAGTCAGCTTAGGCTGTTTGAGATCAGCTGATGTAGCTGTGAGCTGAGCCTGACATCGTGTCTGCCTGAACTAACACTATGCTCAGTTTTGTAAACTACTGAGAAGAGTGGGAGTGCTGGTGCTGCATCATACTGTATGTTTATATGTGAAACAAAAACCTACAGCCGTCAGATGAATGGAGCCTGGTGCAGTGAGAGGTTCAGTATTTACCTCTGAGATGTGATGACGTATAAAGTAACAGGAAATGGAAATATTAAAGTACAAGTATATGAACATTGTACTTAAACACGGTAGTGGAGTAAAAGTACTTAGTTACTCTCTGGCAGTGTAAACCAGGAGACCGTGAGTGACAGCAGCTGATGTGATGTGTTCAGGGCCTGCTGGGTATTTCATTCACTGACTGAACTTTATTGAAAACAGGATCTTCACAGAACAGTTTTTATTGAAACTCCGAGTCTTTATTGAAATGAGCTCCGTTAACAAAGAGCGTCTGAACAAAAGAGTGAATTTAAATGAACTTTATTGAAAGGCTCGGGGTGAACAGTGTTAATGAACAGTTCGGCTTCAACAGAGAGGCTTTATTTAAACACAGTCTGCGAACAAAGAAACAAAACCTCATTCAGCTGATTCAAAAAGCTTTATTGACAGTACAGAGCGGCAGTGGTGACAGTGCGACTGAAGTCAGTCACCACAGTCAGAATGGGTCTAACAGATTTATGGTGGTTGTATATGTTTGTTTAACACATGTGTGAGCTGAAACTGAAACACTCGATCATAAATAATTATAATTAATATTATAATTCTGGAGTTTCTGTATGTTGTTCAGTTTTAAGTTTCTGGACTGATGTCTGTGTGTGTGTGTGTGTGTGTGTGTGTGTGTGTGTGTGTGTGTGTGTGTGTGTGTGTGTGTGTCCCGCTGTGTGAAATGAGAGAGGAAGTTCCTCCTGTGTGGTAAAATGAGCTGCATTTACTGTCCCTCTGTTTCCATTTCCTCGGCTGACTGCCTCTTCCTTCCTCTCTGTCTCTCAGATAAATGTTACAGTGAATTTTGGGGACGGTTATGGAGACTCAGTGCCGGGTAATATATTAATATTATACTGATATGAGACTAGTTATGGCCTAAGAGTTTGGATATGGTGACATGGTGAGTGTTGTCTTCTCCTGGTTTTAAAGCTGTGTTACAGTAAAGTGAAGTCGTGTTATGTTTTATTATTCGTTTTTACCCACTCAGTCATCATATTCACATGACCAGTGATTACTGATCAAAACTCTCACTGTGGAGCTATTTTGTGAAAGACTGAGTAGACTTCGGATTTTTTGTTAAGCTAGGCTAGCGGATTCTCCCTGTTTCCAGTTATTGTGCTAAGCTAGGCTATTGAGCTCGGCATGTGATACATGGATCATCACCTCCTAAAGGAGAAGACTGTCTCGTTTTTAATGTCACACAAACAAAATACACATCAGCACAAAGTCCAGGTTCTGTAGCTGTATGAACACACAGACATGGAACTATGGGGTTTATATGGGGTTCATCTAAATGTTGGACTGTTCCTTTAAACCCCCCTGCCCCCCCATCGTGTCTCAGTGTGACTGTTCAGATTACAGACCGGAATAATGTCACTGCATCACACTGAAGATTACACACTCTGACTGACACACTGAGGGTGTGTGTGTGTATAATTGGTATCTTGGAGTGCAGCTGTCCTCCGTCACTGGCATCAGTTACACCCCCAACTTAGAAACACACACACACACACACACACACACACACACACACACACACACACACACACACTCAATGTTAAAACATTTTACATGATGTGTGTGTGTTTGTATATATGTGTATATTAAGTGTGTATAGGTGTGTAGTTGCCACAGTCTGATACGATACAGTGATGTTCGTTACGTCTTTGAAACAGCAGAAAAATAGAAATGATAAATTTCCTTGATTTTTAAAAAAGAATTGTTTAATTTCATGTCAGTTAAATTAATTTATTTATTAAAATTAACCTCATAAAATATGATGAAGAACTGTGACCAGTCATTTGGAGTTTCTTCTCAGCAGCATTTAAAACAAAACAGCTCCTGATAAAAAACAAAAGCAGGATAATAGTTATAAACAATTACAAATAAAAGAAACCACACTGTTTCTGACATACCAGAGGAATTCCCTTGTTTTTTTTTAATTTAAATGTAAGAAATTAATATAATTTGGGCTTTTGCTTTTTTTTGTACAAAGCAGTAACGACAGTCTGAAATCAGCTCATTAAAGTCTGAGTGAAACGAAACCAGTGATTTCTCTCTAAACACATTAAAAATGCTTGTTGAAAACGTGTTCGCAGACTGTGAGCTGTGTCGCACTGACCTGTGGAATTAGACCGTTAAACTGTTTTTCACCATTTCTGCGTCCAGGATTTTTCGGGCAGGGCTAAAAGTCTGCTTGACGACTCACCGGAGACATTGTTAACATAACCCCTCCTGTAAGAACTACAAAGACTCTTTTACTGTTAGTAAACATTGGGACATATTTTTGGTGGGCGGGGCTTAGCTGGAGGCAAAACAGTTCTCCACAGACATTAGCTAGCGCTAGCTAACAAGTTGTGTTGTCTTGTTTTAAACGATGGAGGAAGATGATGTGAGTGGTGCGTTCAGAAACACTCATTGTGAGTGTGGGAGCGCACTCTGACACAAACTGGAGCGTTGATAAATTGGGAGCGCTGTCTGAATGTAGCGTTGGGTTATCCAGAGCAGCGCACTCTCAGAGTGGCAGAGCGCACTCTGGACACTCTGTCTGTGGAGACGGAGCAGCAGAGCGCCGAGCGGAGTGAATGTGTGATTAACTTAACCGTTGGTTCATTCATGTAGAAATATAACGCTGCGTTTCTTCCACCAACAGGGCTCTCATTTTAGTGTAGAGCGTCAGACTGAATTTACCAACGCACCATGTCAGGTCACTCACTCTCCGGGACCGCCAGTGTTACTTGAATAAGTAAACACTGACCAACGGGACCAGACTGGCCGACCCGTATGCTCTCACTCAGTGGATGGATGATGTCACAGGAAGCCAATCTTACAAAGGAGGACCACACTTGTTTGTTTTGCTATGGAAGCTAACGTTAGCTAATGTGCTAAAAAGTTAGCGTTCCAGAGAAATCCAATATTCCTCTTAATCCCTCCCCAGTTTCTGATGAGGTGGACATGATAACCCTTAATACACATAACCTTATTCATCCCTACAACAGGAAATACTTTTTCCCTAACCTGATATGAAGTGTGCGCTGCACATGTGAGCATTTTTGATGATGGCCTCCGTCCAGTCCTTTGGTCTTATCACATTTAACCATAGTTGTCTTTGTTTTTGTTGACGGGCAGTGGCGGCTGGTTTTGAGCCATGACTCCTTCTATTCTGGCTCCCAATAACACAACAAGACAAACACATTTTAACACTCCTATGGAGCCTACAGCCCTGTGGGGGAGAGGCTACAATCATTGGAGCGCTGTTCACTACACTTTACTGTTCACTGCGGGACACTGTTGGTTATGCCTGTGTATTCTTCTGTATCTTCATTGTGATGGATTGTGGGTAAAAATAGGCTGTTATTGATGTATGATTCATAGATGAGGCTGATTCATCACTAATTCACTTTAATAAGTGACATCTACTGAGCGTCTGTTGATCCTGGGAGAGGGATCCCTCCTCAGTTTCTCTTCCTGAGGTTTTTTTTCCTGTTAAAGGTTTTTTTTTTTCGGGGAGTTTTTCACTCTCAGCTGTGAGGGTCTGAGGACAGAGGGATGTCGTATGTTGTAAAGCCTCTGAGGCAAACTGTGGTCTGTGATATTGAGCTCTATAAATCAAATTATATTGAACTGAATAAAACATGCATGTTATTCCTGCTGTCACCATGGGAGCGTGGTGGCATGACATCATGAACTTCACTCACTTTAAAGGCGTACTCTGCAGGATTGTTGGTTACTGTTTGTTAACACGCTCACCAGTGAGCGTGAAATAAACGCCAACCCCAGATTCACAGGGGACACGCCCATAAATGTCCCAACACGGAGAATAAGAAGAAAATAATGAACTCCAGGCAGAGGGCGGAGTCTCTGCAGATTAATACGCCATCACACACTGAGTGGCTCACAGTGATGAGTTAGAGCGGTTGGTTTCACTCTATATCCTTAACTCAAAAACAGTCTGAGCACTGATTTTCTGTCATTCATCTCTCTGTTTCTGCAGTTTTCATAGATTCTGTATGTCATGATTTCATGCTCGGACCTCTCCTCGTCATATTTGTGCTGATGAACTGTACCATCCCGTCCGTCATCTGCAGAGACTCTGCTCCTGTTGCCGTGTTGTGATGTGTGTGATCCTGTGCGGAGGTTTGATGTGGTCATTAACTGATTATCATGTATCAGATGTGCTGACGTAAAGCGAGCAGGCCTGCGTGCGATCAGCTGTGAATGATTCTCTCACAGTCAGTAACCCCCCCCCCCCCCCATGGAATAGATCACACACTGGTTCTTCTTCATGTCTTTATAAACACGTTGCTGTCTGATTATCGGTGATGGAGAACCGAACAGTCACTGACGCTTCGAGCTAAACTCTGTTAGAGAGCACAAACACAACTCTGAGACTGCTGCACATATGGCTGAGTGTGTGTCACTGTGTGTTAGTGTGTGTGTGTGTGCATGTGCATGTGCATGTGTGTGTTCCATATATGCAGATTACAGCTCTATAATGTCTCAGTTTGCAGAGTTACAACCCTCAGATTAACTGCACAGATTACTGAATGAAGGCAGGCAGCCTAATCTACTGACTGTGTGTGTGTGTGTGTGTGTGTGTGTGTGTGTGTGTGTGTGTGTGTGTGTGTGTGTGTGTTTCAGGGTCAGGTTTAATGGGGATTAAATCGACTGGTGGCCTATTTGGAGACATCAGTTTTAATTTTTTTCACTGAAAATAAAAACTAAACTCGACTTTGATGTCTACGAGTTCAGGGAGAACAAACAGGAGAAACTGTAGAACAACAGAACCAACAGAGACAGAACAGACGTTCTCACCCAACCTTAGATGAAGGTCTTTCATAAAGCAGAATAACCCTGCACAGAAACAGACACACAGAGTTATGATGATATGATACTCAAAACTCATTTGATGATAGCCTTTACTAGTCCATACCCACTGAGTGCACAGTTGCCCACGTACAGTTTCACATGGTGTGTGTTTGGGATACAGGTCATAGGAAGTTGCAGATTAAATAGTCAACTGAACCCATTAAGAAGAACAATGTATTCAGACAGAGTGTTTGTGAAGTTGATAGTACGATTGCTTTATTGAAAGTACAGTAGTACCATTGCCAATAGTGGGATAGTTAGTGAGCTAAATCTGTACATTAGTAGTTGAGGTAGCACGTTGAAAGGCAGATAGTTAAAGTGTTTATGTTGTATTGAATTAAAAGTGGGCACACTGGTAGAATGACTGACTGACAGAATGACACACTGACAGTTTCCGTGATTATGTACAGCATACCATACCATGACTTAGTCATACCAAACATTAGAAAACACCAACATTGGTCCACAGGGGGAGCCACAGCGATCGGTCGCATTTTAGCCATTTT
>NC_065521.1:45486685-45505021 GCF_006386435.1 Epinephelus moara | reverse complement strand
CGGATCGCCACACTCTAGTGTGTGTATGTGTCCCCTATTGGGGCCTATCTGAATTTCTGTCTTTGAGAGATATTATTTTGTAATATAACTGAATTTTCTATCCATACATATAAATTTTAAATATATTAAAATTATAAGGCATCTTTGAGTAAACTGCGAGTATCATTTGTGGTTGGCCGAGTGTCCTCTTTTTTGGAAATCAAAATATGGTCACCCTAGTACAAAGCAGTAAATACGGTCTGTCTGAAATGTTCATAAAGCCTGTGTTTTCCACTACAGAGTACAGCCTCATATCTGCGGCTAGAACTGTAACGTTACCAATCCACGCAGTGATTTCTTTTGTTCCGTCTGAATCAGTTGTGATTCGCTGCCTAAATGCTACGTTAGCATGTAGCGTTTGTGTTGCTCCTTGTTTTCATCTCGTTCCTCCGATTGACACCTTGCCTACATGTGTTGAGTGTCGTGTAGCAGATGTGACATACTGCTACTTTTTTATCCACCACTGTCTCTCGCCATCGTCCTCATAATTCACAGTGAAACCAACACATTCTTACTCTGACCAGTCACATGTCCACATGTCTGAGTTTCACTTTCCACGTCCACATATGACGTCCCAGGTACCCTGGGGGTGTTGGTTGTTGACGATGTTTGACGCCAGAAGTCACTGACCAAATGGCAGTTTTCAACAATTTCGGAGTGAGACAAAGTTCATGAAAGCAAAGTGGCTCTAAACATCAGAGGAGCTTCTATATCTGGTCTGGTGATGGTGTTACTAACCATCTTCAGTGAGTTAGCTTAGCGTTGTGTCTCCCTATATCGCTGCTTGAGTTGCTGTGCTGCAGAGTGGACATCAGTGGACTGGGAGGCTGCACTGGTCTTACTGGACTTTATAATGATATTAATCTTGTTTGCAGAAGGAACAGACTCTTTGACCTGACTGATGTGTTCAACATTTATTTTTGCAAATCGGACTTTAGTTTGAAAGTTTAAATGCGACATTGTTTACTTCCTGTTTACCTGTGTGCACTCTTCTTCTTTGTTGGTGTCTGACTCTGTGTGTGTGGTTGTGTGTGAGCATTACGGCCTCCTGTAGGTCACCTGGAGAAAATCTCCCATGAATAGTTTCTCTCAAAGATGACATCATGATGACATCATATGTCCCTCATCTCTACAGTGATTGGCTCATATGAGAATGAGGAATTCATTCAGTTCAGTTAAATTCCATTAGAAATATTTCATAAACATTAAACAGTCAAATATTTTAGGATCTGACATCATCAGTATGTCGATGTTTATAAACATCAAACATGTTTAAACAAACGGTTAATTATTGATGAAAAAGCACTGAATGACTTTTAGTCTGAAGATCAATCAAATGCTGCTGGTTTCACTGGATGCTGTGTGTGTGTGTGTGTGTGTGTGTGTGTGTGTGTGTGTGTGTGTGTCCGTGTGTGAATAGAGTCTCTGTGTGTGTGCCTGAGACCTCCTGACCTCACCACAGCACCACTTCCTCTGACACACACACACACTGTCAGATCTTACTGTCACTGTGAGGACCTGACTGATGTCATGAATTCACTTATTATCAGTGTGAACTGTCAACACGCTGACAGCACTGTACACACACACACACACACACACACACACACACACAGGGGGCTGGGCTGTTGAGGCCTCCCGCCTCAGCTGGCTCTATAAACCATCTGAAGCAGTGTTTGTGTTGGACTGACAGGAGGCGGAGCCACAGACAGCATGGCAGGTGTTCACGTGATAAAACGTAATGTGTGCGCATTAATTATCAGACTATAACAATAGTTTACATCTATTTAAGGTAAGATAATGTGAGGGCTGCAGTAACCACGACAACCAGTTCATAAACAGTGACATCATCATCTTCATCGTGTCAGTAGAGTTCTGCAGGAATGAGTCCAGAAATGACTCAGCATGTTTGCACCATGGATGTATAAAGAGACCTGGACACAGCGTTACACGCGGGGCTCTGTTCATTCCTGTGAAAGTTACTTAGTGGTGCATGAAGCCAAAACAGTTGAGCTGCTGTGGATGGAAGTGCCCTGATGATCTGGGGATTATTGACACTCTTCTGCACCGTGCGGCACATAGAGACGGCGCAGTAGAGACCTATGGCGGCCATGCATCTTACTTCTGGTTTAGCACTCGGCTAACTGGGATAAAATGACTGAATGTTGCAGCTTCTCCAGACTGTCAAAATGTTATCGGACTGAAGGAAATAAATCCTGATAATGAACCAATTCATTTTGTGCGGGTCATCCATCCACCCATTTTCATTCGCTTATCCAGGGCGGGGTCTCGGGGGCAGCAGGCCGAGCAAAGCACCCCAGACGTCCCTCTCCTCAGTGATGCTTTCCAGCTCCTCCTGGGGGACCCTGAGGTGCTCCCAAGCCAGATGAGATATATAATCCCTCCAGCATGTTCTGGGTCTGCCCCCCCCGGGGCCTCCTACCAGTGGGACGTGCCCAGTGCACCTCTAACACGAGGTGCAACTTATATGTGAATCAAGTGGCGCAAATTAAGCAAGTAGTGAGTTTTCATGTCATACGTTTATCCGAGAGAGTCGAAAAATCCGAACTTAAGCAACCAATTTGTGCCGCGATAGCCAATCAGCACTGACATCCTCCGGGGAAGTATGACGCAGCAGTGGAAGTTCACTTATCGATTTAGAGATTTGATGATGATGATTTGATGATGCGAGTCAACACAAAATATTCTAGTGTTCCAACTGATGGGAGTATCGTAATGTGAAAATTTGCATCACATTCGGTGTGAACACAACATAAATATCATAAACGTCTGTTTGTCACAGAGTTTATTTTCTGCAATAATCCAAAATCCAATAAAAAAAATCTCACAGGCATTTTGACGAGGAAACCAGGACGACACTAACGTCCGTGTCGGCCTACAGAAAAACATCCCTGCAGCGCTCTGTGAGCTGACTGGATTTAAAACAGTTTTTCCAGTTTTTATTTTTAGATTTTAAATTCAGAGATAAAGGTAATTGTAAAGAGGTCCTGTCTCGCTCATTTTAGGGGTCATATATGTGTTGGTCCACTAGAATAGATTTAATGCTTTAATGTTCAATGGTTAATGTTCTTTAGCAGCACCTCTGTCTGAAGCTCTGTTTGAGCTCAGGGCCGCCTCCCGAAAAGCCCAGTCTGCTCGTTCAGTCTGTTAATTGGTGCAGAGTTTGTGTTGGAAACCATTTATAAAGTCAAACGTGTTTGTGTTATTTGTGGACGCTTTGTATCGACGCAAAGGTTCAAACACCTTCAGTCTGAACTCGCCTGACAGATGGACGTGTGTCTGAGTAAACACGTGTTTATTCCGTGAGGTTCTGAACACGTTGTGTTGAGTTATGAATCAGTGATTAACAGGAAGGAGCTGAGGTGTTGGAGCAGCGGCTGAATTGACGAGGACAGATGAGTGTGAGCAGCTCAGTCTATAGATCATCAATCAATATGCGCAGTGATTGATTAGCTGTAGCTCTGCGCTGCTCATTAACTCATTATATGCTCCAGCAGACAAACAGGAAGTGATTCATTGCCTGACCTCACAGCTGACCTTGAAGGCAGATGGCTGATGAAGAGTGAATAAAGGAACAATCCGCCCAAAACAATCAGGCTGTGGCAGAGAGACAAAAGATGATGAGGAGAGATCTGGTTTATTATTGGATGTGAAATGTTTAAATACTTTAAATCCCTCTGTGAAAACATGAAACACGTGTTGGTATGATCCAGTGTGACTTCTCATTATCTCTCATGTCCATCCAGAATAAACGTCTAGAAATCCACTTTGAAATCAGAGACAAAAGAATCAGCGTGTTTTAAGTTTCCTTCAGTGTCACAGTCGTGACGGTCGTCTGTGCGTCGATGAGTTCACTGCAGCTGCTCACATCATTCAGATCACTGTGAAAATGTCTGAATGAAAACTGAACAATAAAGTTTAATGAATCGAACTGAGAACAAAAAAACAAAGATAACATTTGTTCATGATTCTTTGTGTTCAAACTTTTCGGCCATTTGAACAAAATTTAACATATTTTACATTTTTGTTTCTTAAAAATATTCTTTCAGTAAAATGATTTATTTCCTCCTATCAGAGGGTCATTAAAGTAAACACATGGTCAGTGGTTTCAGAAACTTTGGATTAAACAAAGATTCATGTCACAGCTGAGACGTCTGACGTGCGTCTGTTTCTGTGTTCCTACAGGAAACGTCCTCCTGATGAAGAACGTTCCTCCTCTTCCTCCTCAGAGACGCAGCACGTTGCCTCAACAGGTTGGTGCAACTCTAATCCCTCTTTCTACTGAGTCAGGGCGTCCAGCTGGTTACCATAGCAACCGGTGACCTCAGAGACCACCGCCACATGGCGACCGATGATGTCATCCATCCTTAACAAGAAACGGTCGGTGAGATTAACTTTGAGTTCAGATGTTTGTGGCTGCAGCGCAGAGGAAGTGCCACCATGATGGGTCGGAGCAGACAGGTGAACTGATGAACAGGTGTTGGCGCTGGGAGCAGTCCAGTAGTCAGGTGGTAGTAAATGTACAGTGCAGGTTTCTCCCCTAGAGAAGGAAAGTTTTCAGCTGAAGTTTGTGATCATTATGGGATGCAGCCTCAGTCTGGTCTGTTTCACAGTAACACAAACCACTTCCTGTCCACTGAGACATCACAGAATCTAAGGAGGCGTGACATGTAACACAACAGTGTCGGCCTCTAGTGTGACATATAACATACGTGTCAGCAGCTCTTTATAAACAATAACAATGACATCACATGTCAATAACAATCATTTAGCATCCCTGTTATATGGCGGCTGATCTCGTCCTCTGCTTGGAAGGTAAGGAGCTCCTGTTAGCTGCTAACTGCTAACAGCCACAGTTCTTCTTCTTTGAGTTAGCTGCTAACTGCTAACAGCCGCTGTTCTTCTTCTTCTTTGAGTTAGCTGCTAACAGCCGCTGTTCTTCTTCTTCTTTGAGTTAGCTGCTAACTGCTGCTTTTTAAATCTCCCACGGTGTGTTGCACACCTGACACGTCATCAAAACTTTCTACCTGTCCCCCTCATGGTGCCATCCTGCCAGCTGTCCCTTTTACACAGACGTAGATTTGGCGCCGGCTTAAAGGTGAGACAGCTCTGACATAACAGACAGTGAAATGTGGCTTTTAATTTTTAGAGTTCACAAATTCAGACATAACAGAATTACTACTACTGATAATATTTACTGATTTATTTTTAAGTTGCTCAAATGAATGAATCAGTTTTTGGATCTAAAGTCAAACTGTTAAAAGTTTAATGTGTAAAAAACCCACGGCCAATAAAGTTTATATTTGTTAACCAGGGAGTTAAAGACCAATTCAGATCGGTGGTTTTCAAAATAAAATATCAGTGCTGTTTAAATATCCAGGCCTGATTAAATCTCAGTTTATTTTTTCTGTTTGTTTTTTTTTCGCTCTGTGTGATGTCATTTTATTTTTTCGCTGTCAGCACCAGAAACAAAAGATATGAATAAATAAATGATACAAATAAAGTTCAGTCAGATTTTGTCTGTTGAACACATCGTCTCTCCATCACACACATTTCCCCCCAATTACTGTGCGTCACCTTTCACCTCCTCCCCTCCCCCGCCACTCATTACTCCGCCTGGTTGGTTCGTCTCTCCACAAGCTGCTTTTCACGCTCTCTAAACCTCACTCCCCCCATCACCCCCCCCCATCACCCGTCCTCCCCCTTTAAAGCCTCTTCACTCGTCCTTCATCTTTTGTTTCTGCTGGGAGCCTCACATACCTGATAAACAACACACACACACACACACACACACACACACACACACCACACCCAGAAATATAACAACACTTTTTATTATATTAAATTATATTATATTATATTAATAGAATAAATGATATTAATAGAATGAGTTCAGCCCCACCGATGATTTCTAATGTTTAAAATTCACATTAACTGTATTTTTAAATATATTTTGAAAGCATTTTTCTGAATTTCCACCTGAATTTAAAGATTTGTCAGCTACACTGTTTTTTTAAAGTCGTTCTTTAAACTCTGTGCAGAAAAGAGTTAAAACCCTTCACAGTATTCACAGTATTTAAATGAATGCGTTTTAATCACAGCATTATTAATAGGTTAGACTCGACTCGAGGAGCTCAAGACCTCTAATAAAGAACAGAGATGGGAACGTTCTTCAGGACGGACCGACAGGAAACAGATGAACAACAGTAACATTAATCTCTGGGTCGTTATAGTTTAAATCAGCGTTGCAGTTTATTTTCAGTCCAAACTGATCCAAAACAGACGTTTGTAACAACACCAGCGCAGATCAGTCGGATACTTCTGTACTAATACTTGCTGTTTTCAGTGTGTTCACACTGAGAAGTGTGGTTATAGCTCCTTTTGCACAGGCAGCAGGACGGCATCATGAGAGGCATGGGTGTGACACGTGTTATGCAAACCGCTGAGTTTTTCTACTGTGCATATGACAACAAACCTCTTGAATCTTGAATGTGTGGGACCTGCTGCAGGAGATTTAAAAAGCAGCTGTTAGCAGCTAACTCAAACAATGAGGTCCAGGAGCTCCTTACCCTCCAGGCAGAGGACGAGATCAGCCGCCATATAACAGGGACGCTAAATGTTTGTTGTTGACACGTTCTTTACGAATTGCTGAACTCTTCAAAACAACGTTGAACTATCCTATAACATCTGGAAAATAAAATCTATAACTTAAACTGTGTTTAATACAATGTTCTCAGCGAGGCAGCCCACAGGCCAGACCCCCAAACCAGAACATTCTGCTCCAGGCAGCTATGCTAAGCTAGCTCGTATCAAGTTAGTTAGTAACACCATTACCAGACCAGAAATGGAAGATTTTCTTCAGGGGCCATATTAAAGCTTTTGTTTGGAACCACTTTGGTTTCTCTGTTAATTATGCGAGTGATGGTTAGAGAGAGAGTGGTGATAAAAACACACCAAGCTGAACAACAAGCCGCCGCACAGCTGCAGACAGAGCAGTTAACCCAGTAACACAGTAACATACATGACCTCCGGGCCGAAGCATGAGCCGCTACGCAGCCACGGAGCTAAGCCAGTCGCACACACAGTCACGGCACACGTAACTCCCCGAACCAGGGCACAAGCTACTTGGCTACAGCCTCTCCTTCAGCAGCTAACAGGAGCTAACATCAGTGAGTGGTAACTGGGAGCCGCTGTAGCTAATGTGCTAAAAAGTTAGCGTTGCAGAGAAATCCAATCTTCCTCTTAATCCCTCCCCAGTTTCTGATGAGGTGGACATGATAACCCTTAATACACATAACCTTATTCATCCCTACAACAGGAAATACTTTTTCCCTAACCTGATATGAAGTGTGCGCTGCACATGTGAGCATTTTTGATGATGGCCTCCGTCCAGTCCTTTGGTCTTATCACATTTAACCATAGTTGTCTTTGTTTTTGTTGACGGGCAGTGGCGGCTGGTTTTGAGCCATGACTCCTTCTATTCTGGCTCCCAATAACACAACAAGACAAACACATTTTAACACTCCTATGGAGCCTACAGCCCTGTGGGGGAGGGGCAGCTGCACCTCCAGGTCATAAAATGACGGCTCTATATTGTCATTAAAAAGAAATCACTGATTTTGCTACAACCAGATTTGAAAGAGCTCATTTCAGCCAGACTGTAATTCTGCTTTGTACAAAAAAAACAAGGCCAAGTTATGTTTTCATACATTTAAGATTTAAATATCAAGGAATTTCTCTGCATTTCTATTTTTTTTTTTCTGTGTCGAAAACGTACCGAACCGTGTATTTCATGAACCGTTACACCCCAAATATTTATAGGGATCTTATTTTATTTTTGCATTTTGTTTTTATTATTATCATCACACACACATATATAAATATATATATATATATATATATATATATATTTTTTTTTTTTTCGGACAGTGAAGCGAACTCCTCGAGCACATTAACTCAGTGAATTAAGTCTGATCCTGAATCAGATCCTGACGGACGTTAATGCACCAGCTGTCCACACACACACACACACACACACACACACACACACACACACACACACACTCTCTCAGACCTCAGGCTGTGTGTGTGTCTTCTCTTTGTGTGTTTGATTGATGTGTGTGTGTGCAGCGGTGCATGTGACCCTGTGTGTGTGTGTGTGTGTGTGTGTGTGTGTGTGTGTGTGTGTGAATGTGTGTGTGTGAGAGAGATTAATATTGCATGAGGCTCCTGATGAGAAGGTGGACAAACACTCCCAGCTGAGCTCCAACACACACACACACACACACACACACACACACACACACACACACACACACGAATGAATGCATTGTCACATGAGGTCACACACACATGTTTTACCAGCACTGTGTTGTGTCACAGATAAGATGAGGTTGATAACACACACACACACACACACACACACACACACGCACATCACATTTAACTGTCTGTGGTAACCATGACGACCTGAACAGTTTCTGATTCTCACCTGCTGTGACCGCTGAGCTGTGAACCAATCAGACAGCAGGAAACAAAGAGAAAGTTTGACTCACCTGAGCAGAGACGTTGTGACAGACAGAGTCTCACTCAGACATGTTTCCACTGACTGATCAGCTGATCACTATTGATCCTGATAATCATGTTCCACAGTCAGAGAGCAGGAAGGACCGGATTTATTTTGGCGTCAAACCAAAGAAGAAGAAAACATAAAAAGAGACAAAGGCAGAAGAACAGGAACATGAACAAGAAGGAACATGAGAGCCGTTATTTTTACTCTCAGGCTTCAGTTTTCTGCAGAAACTGTTTTATTTGTTTCATTTTGTGTTTCTACATGTTCATGTTCATATTTAGCAGCTGCTTCCCATCATGCACTGGGGCACACAGTGGGATTATTGAACCACCCACAGCAGCAGCTGATGGAGGAGAATCAAAGGGACGGATGAGCTGTGGGACCATAAAGCTCCATACAGACCATCCAGGATCTCACCAGGCTTCTTTAACCCTTTGAGCACAAACACTGCTGCTGCATGGCGTCCATGTTTGTTTTGGTAAAAGAACACGTGACAGTTGCCGGCTGTGGCTCGGACGTACAGAGGGTCGTCCACCAATTGGAAGATCAGCGGTTTGATCCCGGCTCCTCCGCTCTGCATGTATTAGTGTCCTTGTTTTAGTACAAGAACACGATAGTTAGCATCTGTATTGGCATCCATCTTTATTTTGATGCCAGAACGTGTTACAGTTGGCATCAATGTTGGCGTCCATCTTTGTTTAGGTACACGAACACACAACAGTTGATGCTGGCATTGGCATCCATGATTGTTGGCGTCCATCTTTGTTTTGGTTAGAGAACATGTGACAGTTGAAGTTGGCAGTGACGTCCAAAATTATTTTAGTACAAGAACACTTAACCGCTGGCGTCCGTGTTGGCGTCCATTTTTGTTTTGCGAGAAGGACACGTGACAGTTGATGTCGGTTTTGGCATCCATGATTATTTTAGTAGAAGAACACTTTCCAGTTGGCGTTTGTGTCCATCTTAATTTTGGTACCTGAACATGTGACAGTTGGCATCCATCTTTGTTTAAGTACAGGAACACATTACAGATGGTGTCCATGATTGTTTGGTTACAAGAGCACGTGACAGTTGCTGTCTGCGTTTGTGTCCATCTTTGCTTTGGGACCAGAACATGTGACAGTTGGCGTCTGTGGTGGACCTGGACGTCTCCCTGCAGAGGGTTCAGTGTGTGTGTTGTGTTCACTCAGTCGTCAGATCGATGTTTCTCTCTGACTGTCGATCACTGAGACGTTTTTATGTTTTGTTTTGTTTTTTCTTTTTCAGCTGTTGCTCAGATCACACGTCGTCTGTCTCCAGAAACCTCAGGACTGAGTGACATTTATCAGACTAACAGAGACAGAGACAGAGACAGAGACAGAGACGGGGAGGGACAGTGTTGTGTAGAGACAGAGACTGTGGTGTCCCTCAGACGGAGCCATAAACCCTCCCTGTGATTCCCCCCCCAAGCCCCCCCGCCTCTAACTTCACGCCTCTAACCGCTGATTAAATATTAATGACTCTGGCTCCGCCCACAACCCTGTGTGCAGTGAAGCCCCGCCCCCCTCCATCCCCTCTGGGACCCTCCCTCTCTGTGTGTGGATGTCTCTCGCCCTCTCTCTCTCAGAACAATGTGTCGTTCACAATAATGGGATTACTGCTCGCTCGCCCGCCCTCTTCTCTCTCTCTCTCTCTCTCTCTCTCTCTCTCTCTCTCTCTCTCTCTCTCTCTTTTGCTCGTCCATGTGCAGCTTCTTTCAGTCTGTTTTTGGAGGAATGAACGAACGACGGGCGTCTGCTGAATGAAGTAAGTCCCTGTGTGTGTGTGTGTGTGTGTGTGTGTGTGTGTGTGTGTGTTTGATTGACAGCTGACTCGTTAATTTGCTGTGGTTTAATTAGCGGAGCAGGAAGCAGGTTGGTGCTCGACTCTGAGTGTGTGAGTAAGTTGGATGCTTCGTCTCTCAGGGATCACAGACATGATGTTACAGACGTGTCGGACGTCTCAGATCAGCTGTGTTGTATCAGTCAGGTCCTCAGTGTCAGATCATGAGACGCTCTGCAGACAGAGAAGAAACCATACGAGTCTAAAATGTCTCCTGATGAAGAAACTGTGTGAGGAAGAGGAGGAGTAGAACGCACCATATCATCAGGAACTTGTTCAGTTTGTCTGATTGTATGTGGAAACATCTTGTGTCATTCTGACATAAAGACCTCACAGAGAGGAGGAAGATCAGAGTTCCTGCAGTCGTGCGTTTAAAATCATCATTTCAATATTTTGACTGATGAAACTTTGATTATAAATTACAGACAGTTTCCTCTGTGATCGCTCGTCAGCATTTATCGTATTTAAAATCTTTATCCGTGGAGTCAAAGTATAGAGTTACAGAAAATAGAAATACTTTGTGTTGAACCTCTCCCCGTCACAGTATTATTTTTAGGTTTCCAGCCACCGCCAGCGTTTTTGATCATATTCACTGATCTAATCATCAGGGCTGTAAATCACCAGTTTCATCACGATATGATATCATATCCATTCTTTGGACAACGATACAATATTTTCCGATATTACAAAGTCAGCCTTAGAGATAAGGTGAGGGGCTCAGACGTCTGAATGGAGCTCAGAGCAGAGCCGCTGCTCCTTCACGTTCGGTTCAGTTTAGGTGGTTCAACATCTGATCAGGATCCTCCTGGGCGCCTCCTGTTAGAGGTGTTTCAGACACGTCCCACTGGTAGGAGGCCCCGGGGCAGACCCAGAACACACCGGAGGGATTATATATCTCATCTTGCCTGGGAACGCCTCGGGGTCCCCCAGGAGGAGCTGGAAAGTGTTGTTGGGGAGAGGGACGTCTGGGGTGATTTGCTCGGCCTGCTGCCCCCGCGACCCGGCCCTGAATACAAGGATGAAAATGGATGGATGGAGAAAGTCTGCCATGATACGGTTTTGATTCGATTCAGGGGTCCACGATTGATATGAGATGACATCATCTGATCATTTAACACAGTCTGTTACAGAGGAAGCTGCTGCCTCCTTTTTTCACTTTTGGTCATTAAAGATAAAAAACAACACATAAATAATAAGTTCATTAAAGGTGACTTTAAACTGACTGCACTGACACATGGAGTTATTACATAAGATATGTTTCTTCCTCGCCGCTGGTTTAAATCTCTGCGTCTCCTGACAGAACAGCGAAGTTGAATTTCAGTCAGCGTGCACATTTTTCAGCTGAACATTGTTGAAACAGCAGCTGATGTTGCTGCAGTGAGAAGTTAGTGGAGTGAGATGTCGTCCAGGCAGGAACGTCGGGTTTTATCCCGTAACGTCATTGTTTACATACGACATGTGTTCTGTCTGTTAGCATGTATTTTCTCCAAAATGCAAATTATTTCCACTCTGCTGATTTATTCCCGAGTAAATAACATCATCCTCATCGTCTTTCTCTCGGCTGCTCTCTGTCTGCCTGCCGCTGTTTGATGGTTACACAGACTTTCAAAATAAAAGCCTATGCTAAAGATGATGATATGGATCTATGTTTTCATTTTGCATCGATGATATTGGATCGTTAATTATTAAATCGATATATCAATCCAGATCGATGGATCGTTACACTCCTACTAATCATATTCACTAATCTTTCAAGACAAACAGAATAATTTTTTTCTGTGAATATGTAAACAGTGTGTACATGAAACTAAATCAAAATCTAAATGAAATCAAGTTTATTCATATCACACATTTTAAAACAACCGTAGATGACCAAAGTGCTGCTCAACATAAAAGACTGACACACACATATATTGCAATATTAAATGTACACAAATATAAAACAGAATAAAACCAGTAAGAACAATTACATACATAAAAAAAGATTATAACAACACATTCTCACATCGTCACATATTGACGTTTTGGTCGTGGACTTTCCTCGTCCACGTACAACGTGCAAGGTACCCTGGGTGTGCTGGTTGTTGACATTCGGGGACACCGAAGTTCTTTCAAGACACACTTCAGTTTTCACAAGAAATTTAACGTTCATACAGTGTTTTTGAAAATAAAAGCACTGCGTCAGTAAAACACTGCAAATTGATGTTTTTTCCCTCCAACAACAAAACCACGTGGTTAGGTTTAGGAAAAAAAGAACAGGCTTTAGCTTTAGAATCTTACGGGACATAAACACTGCTCTCTTGGGTGAAAGTTGGTGTTTGTTGGACCCATCCACCACCCCGCCCGCCTGCCCGCCCACCCGCCCGCCCGCCCGCCTCATTTGGACTTTAGCCGCCTCAAATTTTGTCCTTGTCCTGCAACGTATCCCCCTGACGCCACCTGGTACCCTAAAACTGTGGCGCCATGTCATTAGTCCGATGTCCCGTTGTTCCGATATGTGATTATACTAGGCTATACTGTATTTGTGTACCATAGAGGATCAGCAAACGCAACAAAAGTAGGCTACTGGTCGAGATACAAGTGTCATAGAGAGGAGAGAGTGAAACACCATAACCTCCTGATATTAACTCTGGGGTCGAGGTTGTGTGGGGAGCTCTCCACGGTGCTGAATGGCTCCCGGCGGGCGTATTTCTGCCTTGATGGTGCGCCGCGACCGGCTCTGGGTCAGCTGGGAAAGGCTTGAGGCGGAGCAGGCTCACGGCTTATGTGTTTGCCACTTTCTTTTTCATTTTAACCCACACCATGATCTTTTCCTGACCCTAAACCTAACCAGACCTTAACCACAGGGCATCATGATGATTCCAGAACAACAGGACTTTGGATCAATGAGTTTAATATGGTCGGACCAATGGGATGTCGAACCAACAGGCAGACCCCAAAACTGTAACGGTAATCAGCCGCGTATCATGCACACCGTAGCACAATTGTTGCCAACTTTTCTATGAATTATTTTACTACCAGGCTCATTAAAATGAATCAAAAGCTTGGTATTATCTCATTGTGTTCTGAAGATATTGAGCAATGAACTTCAAAAGTGACGTGGCTCAGCACATGAATAGAGCTAAAGCGGGATTTAAACTTCTGCGTCTATTCGACGCCGTACATACGGCGTAGCCTGACGTGCAGCTCCTCATTAATGTAACTCCACGTCACACGTCTCTGTAAGCTGAAACCATTTCCCTCAGTGGAAACAAAGCTTTGATTTACTTTAATTTCACAGATAAGAAACAATAAACTGTGAAGACAATAAAGCCTCCACACACTGTGTGTGATTTATCCTGGCTGAAATATGAGCAGAGGAAATCTGCGCTTGTTGCTAGGTGTTGCTGTTGTTGTTGAAATACGTCCCCAAAAGGTTTTCTCCGTTTCCAGTAGGGGGCGACAGTGCTGCTGAAGGAGGGCGTGGCGTGTTATTTATCTACAACGCAGGTGTGGTGACCTGTTAGGGTCTGGATCCTCTGCAGCTGTGAACCTTGAGCAGTCTGTGAGTGGTTGAACCCTGAATTACAGCTGTAGTTTAATTTTGTCTTCATGAGATGAGTAGAAAGGCAGATACAGAGAGGGTGACCGCATTGTGGAACTGTATGTGTTTAACCACTCGAAATATCTGCCGTTATTTTCAGAGGTTCTAACTTTATTGTGGTGAATTATGTCACAAATGAATGACAAATGAAATCCAGTTTGTCAGATCCAGTGAGGAGGATCCTGTTAGGGGAGGCAGTGGACAGGATCCAGTGATGAGGATTCAACGAGGGAGATCAGAGATGAGGCTGCTGTCAGAAAACAGAAACTTAGTAAAGGGGGTGATCTTGTCCTTCTCAGGTACCTTCTGTCTTCCTGTGGTCACAGACTGATGACCTGACACAGATGTGATGTCTGTCTGTCTGTCTGTCTGTCTGTCTGTGTAAACAGCAGAGACAGTAATGGAAACAAGTTCAGGGCCTTATCGATCTGTCGCTGACAAACTTGAGTGTGCTGATCTTTACATGAATCAGTACTTGAATGTCAGGACTGGGGGGCTTTGATGGACCAGAGGAGTGGCATCATTTATCAGGAGTCCTTTAACTGGACCAAACCGTCATCGAGCCGAACTCCAGTAGAGGTTGAAGCACCCGAACCTCACACAGCGCCACCTGCTGGTTTATGATACATCAGCAACCTGTCAGTCAGTGATTTCAAACATTGATGAAACACGTCTGTAACACGTGAACCCTGCAGTGAGTTGCTGGCAGCTGTCATGTCCCGACACTGGGAGACTTTATGGCTGACCACGAGACGGACCACTTATCTTTAACAGCCAGTGGTCGGCCCTTCGTCTGCTCGCCGCTCAGAATACAGATGTGGTTTTTTGATGGACATGAAGTGATTTAATGGAGCAGAACTT
Organism: Epinephelus moara; assembly: GCF_006386435.1. NCBI lineage: Eukaryota > Metazoa > Chordata > Actinopteri > Perciformes > Serranidae > Epinephelus > Epinephelus moara. The sequence goes on along the minus strand of NC_065521.1, from coordinate 45,490,085 downwards.
TGTGTTTCCTCCAGAGTTTCAGTTTGTTGTTGGAGAAGCAGAATGTGGATACAAAACATACAGAGCAACAATTAAGTGTCCAGATTGTTTCTGTAGTGCAGACGGACCTTCGTGGACTTGGACAAATGAAGCGACCATAAACTGGGCTGAAGACCATGAACATGTTGGGAATCCAGTGTTCCCAGTTCAGGTCTGGTTCAGGGTCTCGTCTCTACAGAGGTCAACATGTTCATCTGTCAGGTCATACTCAGCTGTTTGGGACGGTGGTGGAAAGGAACTTCCACTTGGGGCTGGGTGATATGGCAAAAAACATAATAATTTTCCCGTATTGTTCGATATTGATATCTATCACGATATTTAATTTGATAATGCTGAGTTTATAAAATATCCTGATAACATCTGACACCTGAAGAAACCAAATGATTTTCCAGCTTCTCACCACGTTCGTCATAAAGCTGAGGCAGAGCAGTTTGAGAAAAGATTTCCTTCCTGGGAGCTCGTACCTGCAGTCTCACACTTTGATTGATTTCTTGAACCCGTATTTTTCCACAGTGCTTTGGCTAGAAAGTATGACACTGCGTCTGTTTTATATCTGCTCCTTTATCATCACTTCTCATACAGGGTTACGGCGGCAAAACAGGACACTATTGATCGCTGTTTTACTGCAGCCCCACTAGCCCCGCCCACAGCAGCAGAAGTACTCAGCTGTTGAACACTTGTTGGTGGACTTACTGCGTAAGATTGTAGTCGCTGGGACGGCACCTTTTCAGGGGATGGAAAAGGTTTGTTGTGTTTCTCGTCCTGGTTGGCACCAACCAACGACATATTTTGCAGACCGTCTTTGTCCGTGCGCCGTCACCTTTCGAGTAGCCAAACCACTTCCACATTATTTATGTTTTTTAACCTTTTTTATCCACAATTTCGTCCGAAGCTCTTCTTCAGCTTCACCGCCAGTTTGCTCCTCACTTCCACTCATTTTCCCCACTTTTCATCATGTCTATGCTACTTTCAATTCCTCCTCATCTCGGCACAAACTTTTCAGTAAAAAATGGGCGTGTACAATCATGCGCATCCCCAACACTGCAGATTGACTGACAGCTGTCTGTTTGGATCTATCTCGGTCTGTCCATATCCAGTAAAAATGACTATAGTTTGTCATCGACATACATTTTATTAGGATCCCGTTTCAAGATCGTTTTATCACTCAGCCCTGTTTTCCACAGCTTTATCTGTACATCACTACATTTATCTGTACAGCTTTAGTTACTTTGCAAACAAAGATTAAGATTTATTTATCTTATCTTATTATGCTTGATGAGTACTTTTACTTTTGGTACTTAAATTAATATTTTGAATTCAGGACTTTTACTTGTAATGGAGTATTTCTTCAGTGTGGTATTACAACTTTAACTGCAGTAAACTGTGAACACTTTGTGCTCTAGTTTGGGAGGAGGTCTGTGTTCGGTTGGAGGTGACGGAGGTTTAGCTGATGGATGATGAACTCTTTTGTTGTTGGTTTTATCTCCTGTGAATGAAGCTGATTGTTGTAGTTCCTCCTCTCATCGCCCCCTCCTCTCTGTTATTACAGTATTTCTGTCGTTTATTGCCCCCCCCTTCCTGCCTCCTCTCCTCCTCTCCTCCTCTTCAAAGCCTTGTTTTAATGGTGTAGAGATTCTGCTCTCATAAACACATTATGGAGCTCATTCACGCCTGTTAAACTGCTGAAAGAACCAGAGAGGAGAGAGACGGGGAGCTGTAAAACCCAGTCAGGGTTTGTTTTAATAGAACTGCACCTCCTCCTCTTTCTCCTCGACACAGCGTCTCCACCCTGATGCAGGAAAATTAAAAATCATCTCTTCTTGTCTGTGTTTCGTTCTCTGTATTCACTCAAAGACGTCTCAGGTCGCTGACTCGTCGTCTTCACACTGGATTATCTCATGTCAGCGTTTAGAGGTCGACTTCCTGTTTGACTCTTATTTTAATGTTTCACTCTCTCGGTCCAGCTGTTGTCTTTGACTCGTCTTTGTGTTTGTTGTCATGACAACTGAATCAGAACCAAACATGTGATTTAATGGAGGGTCTCAGAGCAGCAGCTCCGAGTTATTACCAGCTGCAGTTATGAATAGATGAAGTGATCATGCAGCTCCAGGTGGGTCTCAGACAAACTGGTCTCAGGGTGGACTGGTCTAAGACGGACTGGTGTTGACCTGAAAAACAGTGGTACCACTCGAGACTCATCTAAAGGCAAGACAAGCGTATTATAGAGCTCCTTTCAACAGTAAGGCAGTGCAGTGCTTTACATGAGAAAGAAAAAGGCATCAAGAAAAGATATCAAACATAAGGCACATATAGATATAAATAGGATTTAAAGGGGCAAATAAAATAGAAGATTAGAATAAGGTGAAATAGAAAGAAGACCTTGAACAAAAACAGGCTCTGCGACCGTCTGCCCCCGCCCATTATAGAGAGAGAGAGAGAGAGAGAGAGAGAGACACGTCTTTAATGTCCCTGTACAGACACCTTTTTTTAATACTAACTCTGAAAGGCGTCTGAAGGCAGATCTACTCTTTCTCCCTCAGTGAGAAATTTTCTCGCTGTAAGTTTTGCTTCTTGTGATGTCTAGTGCCGCTCGCACTTGGTTGACTAGTAAAGAGCAGTGTGCATCAAAATGGCTAGCGCTAGCATTACCGTTACAGGAAACGTCAGAAAGATTCAGCTTAAGATGAGGAGTCTGTTGCGCATACAGATTGGCAACTAGCACATGTATCAGACTATTAATCTTTTCCTTCATTTTATATTTATTGTTGTATAACGTACAGTTCTGTCAGCTACCATGTGGTTTTTGATACTGGAATAAAGCTTTAGGGTCAAGTTTACATTCATAAAAGGAACACTCGACAATGTTAACTGTCACAACTTACGCTATGCTAATGCTAATTCTGCTGTCTGTAATGTGATGCGAGTTTTTTGATACAGTGAGGAGTGTTCAATACAGTGAGGAGTGTTCAATACAGTGAGGAGGGTTTGATACAGTGAGGAGTGTTTGATACAGTGAGGAGTGTTCAATACAGTGAGGAGTGTTCAATACAGTGAGGAGGGTTCAATACAGTGAGGAGTGTTTGATACAGTGAGGAGTGTTTGATACAGTGAGGAGAGTTTGATACAGTGAGGAGTGTTTGATACAGTGAGGAGGTGTCAATACAGTGAGGAGGGTTCAATACAGTGAGGAGTGTTTGATACAGTGAGGAGTGTTTGACACAGTGAGGAGTGTTTGATACAGTGAGGAGGGTTCGATACAGTGAGGAGTGTTTAATACAGTGAGGAGTGTTTGATACAGTGAGGAGTGTTTGATACAGTGAGGAGTGTTCGATACAGTGAGGAGTGTTCGATACAGTGAGGA
>NC_065521.1:45480012-45484241 GCF_006386435.1 Epinephelus moara | reverse complement strand
GGAGTGTTCGATACAGTGAGGAGGGTTTGATACAGTGAGGAGGGTTTGATACAGTGAGGAGGGTTTGATACAGTGAGGAGGGTTTAATACAGTGAGGCTTGATTTTTTTACAGTGTGTGTTGTGTGTCAACATTGTCTGAGTCTTGATGTGAGGGACCTGTGAGCGGAGATGCAGGTAAACACCTGTCATGTGATCACCTGCTGATCACAACCAGTTACACACTCTGCTAATTGGAGAGGAGGCTGCAGTGATAATATATTCATACACACACACACACACACACACACACACACACACACACACATATCTGTGTGTGTGTGTGTGTGTGTGTGAGAGAGAGAGAGAGGGGAAATGTGTGAACAAGCAGGAAGAGGTGATGGGCGTTAATGATATCGATGCTAATTCCATCACTCTGTGTGTGTGTGTGTGTGTGTGTGTGTGTGTGTGTGTGTGTGTGTGTGTGTGTTGTAGTGTTTGAGTATCAAAGTCTTGTAGTTATTAATATTTAATGTTTGCAGTGATCAGTATTCAGTTTGTGGAGGTTTAGTTCAGATCAGCCTGCTGCTGCTGCTGCAGAGAACTCCTGCAGTAAAATACAGTAGAAACACCTACAGAACGCCACAGTAGAAACATGTACAGTAGAATACGGTAGAAACGCCTACAGAACTCTACAGTAGAAACATGAAGAGTAAAATACATTATGAAGTCTTACGGAAATATACAGTAAAGACACTAATAGGAGCATACAGTGAGACATTTACAATAAAGTACAGCAACACCTACATTAAAGCACGGTAGGAATACTGATGATAGAATCGAGCAGAAACACAGGAGAATTTAGTCTAAAGGAGAATTGGGGAATGCACTAGAAATATTTACAGGGGAATACAGTCGAAATACTTACGATAGGATACAGTAGAGAATCTCACAGGAGTAAACAGTCGAAAGTAGAAATCCTAACAGTGAACTTTATGATTATTTTTTAGATGTAGGAATCACCGATACTAACGGCACAATACAATATTAATGTGAATTTTAATATGTTGTGATTTGCAGAGTAGTGTGATAAAATATATTGTGATTTATTACCTTTTTTTCAAACTGTATGTTCTGTCCCCAAAGGAAAACTTGGTCAAGACCTGTTTTAAACAATCAATTGATTATGTCATTCTAGTGGGTTATATTGTATATAATAAAAAAATTGATACTTGGCACTGTGTTACAATACCGTATATCCGCACAAAAATATCATGATGCCATGCTGTATCACGATACAATATTATTGCGATTTTAAATATGTCGCAATATATTAAAACTTTGTCGACTTCTGTTTTAGATGATAAGATAAAGTTTTCAGTCTGTTGATCTCACTTAAGCCATTTTTCTTTTTCTTTTTTTGCAGCAAATTGTATCTAGTGGACCAAAAAACGCAATTGATTATATCATTCTAGTCGGCAACCTAAAGTTTAATTTGTATTTGTAAAATTAATCATTCATATAAATAAGAAATTATGCTTGTCAATACAATACAATATTGACACACAAAAACATCACGATACAATGCTGTATCGATTTTTTTCCCCACCCCTAATATTTTTATGTTTATTTTTACACTTACAGGAGATTGAAGTAGAAACACAGGAGAATATAGTCCAAACACTTCATGGAGAATGCAGTAGAAACATTTGTGGGAGACTTTAATTTTTATTTTCTATTTTATTTTTACACTTATATTAGATTACAGTAGAAACACTTCAGTAAAACAATATTAAAACAAATCTGCTGCATCATCATAAATAAAAATCTAACAAATCATGTGCAGTTCATAAAGCAAACAGACAACAGCATATCTTTGATGCATCATGGACGGACAGACTCGGCTGTGGACAGACGAGACATACACTTTGCTGTTTTTCCTCACAGAGATGTTTGAGAAGAACAGTCCGTACTGAGTGTCGGGGGGACTGAGGACAGATGACAGACACTGATGTCAAACGTTTACACTCTGTTTGCAGCTGCCTCAGTCTAAATGTACTGAGTCCAGGTTTCTGATATTTTTAGTCTGAAGTTTTTGTTTCCCTCCTGCAGCGAGTTAATCTGCTGTTATTCTCTTATTATTCTGATCTTCTGTCCTGGATTAAACCGAACAGAATCTTTAATTCTTCTTATTCTGATCTGATCCTCCTGTCAAACACCGCTCTGTGTGTGTTTACATCTGCTGTCAATACAAACAGGTTTTAATCCAGATTAAGCACAGAGAGGCAGGAATAGCAGCTCCGCAGCCTCGTCACCAATAAAACAAACGGGCATTAACTGATGGTTGTCGCTGTGTAAAACCCAACAGACGCTCCCTCTGTCTGAGGAGAAAAGAGGAATTAGCTCCTTTCAGCTCGGATCGGATCAGAACACAACGACCCAGAATCAAACTGAGAGTCCTGCTGCAGGAAATAGCTCCGACTGAGACAAAGAAATCTGCTGAGGACGAAGAACAGTCCTGCAGTTGAACACAGACAGACGGAGTTATTGTGTCCAACATGAGTGTTGACGTGCCGTCAGACTGATGGAACTTCAAAGTTTCTGACTATTTAATTTCACTCTTGATGGCGCTGTGATGTAACGGGCTGTAATGGGATCCATGCTGACTGCAAGTGACAGACGCAAACTGTGGGACGGGGACAGGCTGATGTGGACTGTGAAGGAGCTGCAGAGATGGATCGTCTCAGGTGTCTCTCAGTCTGCAGTGTGTCGTCCTTCAGTGACACCCTTTAGTGTGTTTTAGAGAAGTGACACGTTTAATAGGTTTGATCAAAACTCTGATATTGATTCTGTTCACAAACATCCACAAAGTGTGAGTCCTTATGTTTAAATAGTTGTGGGAACTGTTGGAGTTAAGATGGAGGAGGATGGGATCTGCCTCCCCGGGTCCTTTAACTCCTCGTCTGGTCCGGACTGTCGGACTTTTCAGTTTGATCTTAACCAAAGTCACAGGTGTGAAACCACAGTCTGATGGAGACGATGGAGACACCTACACCTCAGATTCTACCTCTGACTCCACCCTCCATAAATGAAGAATATCTTGGATATGCCACGCCCCTCTCCGTCTCCATGGTAACCATGTTAATAACTCAGGACGGGGTGTTTGTGTTTAAACAGTTCATTTTGTCCCTGCGGCAACAAGCTGCGTCACCACGACAACAAATTGACTTCCTGTGGCTACAGTGATGATGATGATGATGATGATGATGATGATGAAGGTGTGTGTACAGTCAGCTCTGTGACTCACATACACACTGAAACACGCACACACACACTGAGAAACGCCTTTTTTGGGAAATGACTTTTTTATTTGTGACAACCGCTGACAACATCCATAACACACACACAGACTTTAAATCCCAGCGGGGTTTAAAGAGTGTGTGTGTGTGTGTGTGTGTGTGTGTGTGTGTGTGTCAGAGTTGTCACACACCCTCGATGATATCAAACCGTCCTCGTCTCTCTGAGCGCCGAAAAATATTCATGAGCTCACCAGGGGAGAGTGTGTGTGTGTGTGTGTGTGTGTGTGAATAATAATAAAGCAGAACAAAAGACAAAATAATCCTGAAACAGAAAAAAAGACAAAGAAAGAAAAATAAGAAAAAGAAAAACAAACAGAGTCAGCTGGAAGAACTGCAGCACTGAGTGTGTCTAACAGACACAGCTGAGGGTCGTCCTGAGCAGCACTATACAGACAGACAGACAAACAGACAGACAGACAGACAGACAGACAGATACTCTCAGTATAGTACCATGGTGTCTTTTGTTCAGTCATGATGACCTCATGTTTCGTCACATAATCCCTGAGCAGGTTCACAGGTTCCAGCAGACCGGCAGGAACGCCGCTCAGCCTCACTTCCAATTTTTCCCAGTGGCCACTCATGTTAGTGGAGCGGCCCAAAAACCTTTTTCCCCGTAGACCACCACTGTATAGCCCCATTTCCACAGAGCAGTCCAGTTTTTTCCCCGTAGACCACCACTGTATAGCCCCATTTCCACAGAGCAGTCCAGTTTCTGTCTCCACAGTGTAAAGTTGTGGATGGTACCAACAGAAGCGTTCCTTAGCGTCCCCATGTTTGGTCCCCCCTCTGTTGGGGTACCTAGCACACAGATCTGGTACTAAAAGGTGGAGCTAGAAACCCTGCAGTCTGATTGGTCAGTAGAGGACGGTCACTCTGGTTTTATGTAACCTCTG
>NC_065521.1:45456491-45479914 GCF_006386435.1 Epinephelus moara | reverse complement strand
CTGTGGACGATAAACCAGGTGCAGACTTCCATCTGTGTCACCGCTGATGAGGAAATACAGCGAGTGCTGGACGGAGCAGTGAGTGACAACAACCCCGCCCACATTTAAGAGGACTGTCTGAACAGACCGAGGGTCTAGGTACCATGTCTGAAGGCTTACTGCTGGTTCCAAAGGGACTGGACTGAAAGGGTTTGGTGGAGACTGTGGACGAACGCCTCCAAACAAGGTTGATTATGACCCTGTCTATTCTTTCTATTTTTGATCCATGGAGGTTTTATATTTACAAAACTTTACTCAAGCTGACAAAAGACGATTTGTGTTGTCATCACAATGAAATGTCTACAAGAGGAGCTGGAACTTGTGGGCGGTGCTAGTGGGAGAAATACTACTGTGCATGTTCAGTGGTCTACATACCATGGTGTATGTGCCAGGTGGTACTGAATAGGCGCCACCTTGGGGTCTGATCCCAAAGTGTAACGATACATCCGTGGGTTCAATACAAGGCGCTGGTAGCTGATTGGTCCTGCGTACAACTGCGTATCTTGCCAAACTTCAGGTGTGTCTCTGTGTGGATGTCAGGGTGATCACCATGAAGTGTGGCTAAGGATCGATAGCTTCTATTCACCTGGGGGTCTTTAGATACCCGTGAGCGGTATTTTTCCAACTCTCTGCCTGAAAGACACAGAGTCACTCACAGAGCAACATTTCATCCAGCGCATGTCCAACCACAGGCTTCATCACTTCTCTGTGTCTGCAGCTGTCCACCAGTAAAATCCACTTTGGCTTGTTGAGCCAGTGTCGAGCTACAGCCGACCTCTGCGGCCGAGGAGGGCTCACCTTTGGTGGGGTGTATTTCCTGGAGCTTCAGGTCGTAGTCGGTGTCTCAGAGCGGAGGTTTGAGGACGTGTTTTTCACAGTGTAAAGAGTTTTAGTCCGACTGCCTGCAGCAGCAGAGTTCCTGTCGTCTTTCCTCCAGACAAAATTAGAGTATTGGAAATATTTCCAGCCGTTGAGGTCAGCGTTTCTAACTAGCCTGCTGCTTTATGATGTGCGTGTGAAGCATGATGATTAATCAAATAAGTCTGCTGATGTGATTGTCTCAAGTCAGTGGTGGTGTGAAAACAAAAGTAAAGTTGTAAAAAGTTGTTTGGTTTTGGAGTAACTGAAAATTATTACTGAATTTTCATTAGTAACTAGTTACACTACTCATTACTGGGGAAAAGTAATATTATTACTGTAGCGCGTTACTGCCCAACACTAGTTCTCAGTTTCAGCAGGTAGGTTGGTTCTGATTGGTCCTCTGAGATGAGGTGACACAGGCCTCAGTAGTTTTGATGAAGTCGTGTCTCTACAGCTGATGATCACAACCTTTAACAGACTCATGTGTGTGTTCCTCAGTGTGACGTGAAAACAGACACATACAGGTTAAAATCACTGATCAGATCAGCTGATGTTAAAACACCTCCACTATACAAATATATACTGTACTACACTGTACCACTGCTCCACTGTACCACTGCTCCACTGTACCACTGCTCCACTATAGTACAGGGTTTGATCTCAGTGAACTGGACGTCTTCAGGTTTACAGTGTGAGGCGTGTTTCCTTGCTGTCTGATTGTTTAATGACAAAACGATGTATCGAGAAAATAACTGACAGATGAGTCAATAATGAACATCATCATCATCATCATCATCATCATCATCACTGGTTGCAGCCACACTATGGGGCATAACATCAGATTCAGTGTGAAAGTCAAGAGACATAAAATAGAAACATATCTGTCTTTAAAGTGCAGAGCTGTGCAGCTGACGGGGTGTGTGTGTGTGTGTGTGTGTGTGTGTGTGTGTGGAGGAGGTGGAGACGTGCTGAGGTCAGTGTGATGGTGCCTGGCTCTGAGGCTCTGAGGCACAGAAAGTAGGACACACTGAGACAGAGACACAGAGAGAGTCCCCGAGAGTGAGGAGGAAGAAATGAACAAAGAGGAGACATTTAACTGTAACACACACACACACACACACACACACACACACACACCTCCACCCCCATATTATCTCTGCTGACTCTCACACTCACTCTTCAAAGAGACGACAGAATCCGACACACACACATACAGCTGTGTGTGAGTGTGTGTGCGCCTGAGGTAAGGCAGCCTGTAATCATGACCTCGACGTGTTGAAAGCAGCCTGTTCATTTACATACAGAGAGGGAGGGAGGGGGAGGGGGGAGGGGGGAGCGGACCCCTGAGAAAATTAAAAGGGAGGGTGAGGGGGGGGGGGGGGGGAGGTGACAGGAACAAGAGAAGAGCGATGTACAAACTGCTGCGTTTAACAAAGTAAACTGCTGAATATTCCACTGTAGACACACCTGCAGCATCAGTCCTGTTGCCATGGTTACCTAACACACCTGCAGGTCTGATGTAGCACAGATGTCAGACTGACAGCCAATCAGAGAGCAGGATGTCTTTATGGTCGGGGTTACGTTTACTTCAGACTGAAAAATTGGAGAATGTTTTAGGTTCCAGCAGAAGATGTTCCAGGTGTTCGTGCTGTGGTTCCAGAGGTTTTTAAGGAGGTTTCAGGGGTCCTGGACGGGGTTACAGTGGTCCATGAAAAATTTCCAGCAGGGCTTGAAGATGTTGTATATTTCCATGTTGAGGTGTCACTGGTCCTTGAGAAGATTCCAGAGGTCCTTAATTGGGTCTGTTCCTGGGGTCCTGAGAAGACACCAGAGGTCTTTGGGAACGTTTCAGGTCATTACCGCGCTTAATCACAGAGCAGGATTCTGTGTTGCCATGGTAATGGGTGATGATGATGATGATGATGATGATGATGATGATAAAGAGTCAGGTGAAGAGGTTTGTGGTGACACACCTGTCAGGCAGGTCAGAGTTTACCTGTGAAGACGCTAGTTGAGTCCTGAGACAATCAGAGACCTGCTGCTCATTTGGGATCGTCTGTGATGGTCAAGTTTGACAGGTGAGCTGCAGGTGTGATGTCAGACAGGTGAGCTGCAGGTGTGACCTCAGACAGGTGAGCTGCAGGTGTGACCTCTGACAGGTGAGCTGCAGACAGGTTAGCTGCAGGTGTGACCTCTGACAGGTGAGCTGCAGACAGGTTAGCTGCAGGTGTGATGTCAGACAGGTGAGCTGCAGGTGTGACCTTAGACAGGGGAGCTGCAGACAGGTGAGCTGCAGGTGTGACCTCTGACAGGTGAGCTGCAGACAGGTTAGCTGCAGGTGTGATGTCAGACAGGTGAGCTGCAGGTGTGATGTCAGACAGGTGAACTGCAGACAGGTGAGCTGCAGGTGTGATGTCTGTTAAACTGTTTCATGTGTTCTGAACGACTTAATTTGAATCCTCTCACGTGCACTGAGCGTCCTCAGTGAGGTCAGGTTACTGTCCAGGTGTCTTCAGGTGTTTTAATGTTGTCGTGCATAGTAAAAAAAAAATGGAGGGGCGGAGTTAAAGTGAAGCTGCTGCTCGTCTCTGCTGCAGGACACGTTATCTGCTGTTAGCATAACTCACCGCCATCCACCACACAGCTGTCAGAGGAAAGGTGCACTGTGGGTAATGTAAGCACCAGGTCTCCAGGTTTTGACAAAGAAACATAAACGTGGAATGAAAACAGGGATATCTCTGCTTCTGCTGCGATTTACAACCTTTTTTGAACAAAAACCTTCCACTGACAGAGTCACAGAGGTCACATGATTCTATTAACGTATTTAATGAATTAATTAATGTGATAGAGTCGTTACTGACGAGTCATGTGACATCAGAACAGAGATGGAAAATCTTTGAAGTGTTCATGTTGCGGCAGATTCAGGACGTCATGAGACGACTCTAACAATGGATGGATGACCTTTGACCTCGACACACCAGCTGCTGCGCACACACACACACACACACACACACACACAAAGGCTGATGGGTGTGGCTCGTTGATCCTCAGGATCCTTTGAGTCTGAAATAAAAGCACATTTATTCTGTCGACAGACACAGAGAGCTGATCTGAATTCAGCAGATCAAACATGAATTTATTTTCTCCCCATTTTTGAGTTTAACGCTCCATCGCCTCCACCTCCCTCTGCACACCCCCACCTCCCTCTGCACACCCCCACCTCCCTCTGCACACCCCCACCTCTTACTCTCCTTATTCTCCTCATTTTATTAGCACTGGGGAGGGACTTATGTTTTTTATTTTGACCAAGGGGAGGGACACACAGATTTAAAGGGTTTTATTCTGTATTTATTTTACTACAGAGCGTTCAAGAAAACATGCCCTCCAAACCTGTGAGTGGTGTTCCTTAAAAATCATCAGAATGACACCGTTCATCGGCCAGTGACTGTAAAAACAGAAATGGTTGTAGGACTGTGCAACAAATGCTTCCATCAGATAAAAAAAAAACATTTTTCTTCCAACATAAAGAAAATAAGGAAAAAATAAGAAATGAAAATAAAAGACAAAGAAAATAAAGAAAGACTGGAAGGCATGCTGTCTTTGAAAATAAAAGAGAAAACTGGCAAAAAACATGCCTTTCAAAATAAAGAGGAAAGAAAAGTCTGGAAGACATGTCTGCTTTAAAAAATGAAGAAACATGATTTTAGTAATAAAGAAAAAAAGAGAAATACAGTAAACATGGCTTGAAGTCATGTTTTTGCCAAAGTGACTCATTTATCAGCCCAAAACTGTAAAAACAGAAATTACTGTTGCATTTACAAATTTCTGACTTCACATCGTGTGCAATGTGCTCTGTCCGAAAAAACACCATTACCTTATCTGAGCTTTAAATAATGATATTTCATCAAAAACACTTTATTATATGTCTCGTTATATATATATATGTCCAAAAATAAACTGTTTGCAAGACAAGAGTTAAAAACCAATCTAATAACTAATTTATGGTGGAGGGAGGGTCACACCTGTTCTCATCCCGACTCGTCACATATTGCTGCTCGGTCAGCTCTATTCACGTCTGCGTGTTACACTCTGGATGTCCTGCTGCATTTTGTTGATGTTCTGGGACAGAGCGTTTGTTTATCGTGCAAAGAAAGCACATGGTTACACTTTAAAATATCTGACTGTGCATTTACAGTAAATTACTGGCTCCTAGCTGCATCACTTTCACAGTTACTGTTTTATTTTACAGTAACTTGTTGTGAGCTGACAGCTGCATACTGTGACCTCACAGGAGTTATACCTGTGCATCACTGTGATTTAGCAGCAGAGTTATTTTATTTACCTGAATGAATTTCACAATGAAATTTGGTTTAACATGACAATAAAGGTCTGTGAGGTGATAATAATGTAATTTATTGTGAACAGTCACAGTCACACAGGAAGTGAACAGCAGCCTCCCGGGTGGAAGTCCAGGGTTTGTTGAACCCATCGGCGGCCGTTCCTCTGCTCGCCTGAAGGAACTTTCCAGCTGCTTATATTACATCGTTACCGGTGGTGTTTCAAACTGATGCCGTCCAGTGGTGTGTCCTACCACCACAACAGGTGCCGTCCGGTTCAGCAGAGGGGTATCATAACGCTGCAAAAGGGGCCGTACACATGCCGTGTTTTTAACCGCCTGGTAAACGGGAGGTCGGGTGCTGGTCGATACTCTTGCCGTTTCTGTGCCAGCTTTTAAGAGCAGCGAGTTGCGTCTGAGGTTGCTAAGAAACCTTAACACACAAACTGTCTGTGGAACAGATGTGACGCTCTGACAGCTCTGCACCAACATGATCAACTTCTCCATATTTATCATAGACTGGTATTTACTGAAGAAGAAAAGATGTCTGTCAGCTGTGATTGGTTGGTCCTCATCATGTGACATGTGATACACACAGCTGCATTCCAAAAGTTGAACTTACCTCGAGGTTTATCTCAAGGTGCAGCCGTCGAACCCTGAAAAATGGGCGCTCAGGAACGCGTGCACGTCGTGACGACATCGCTCTGGTGGCGAGTGTGCCTGCCAAACGTCTACATTGAAACCCATGAATTTGAGGGCGTAAAAAATGCGGCACGTGTACGGCCCCTAAGGGTAAACTGACGCCACCCAGTGATATGTCATACCGCCACAGAAGGTGGCTTTTGGTGTTGGTGTCTCCAAAGTCATTGAGCAGCGATATTTGACGAGTTTGGAATTATAACAGGCTGGAGGGTCGTGCATTTTATATCTGTAGCTTCAGAGAGTCACACTCAGCCGCCCCTCCTCCTCTGATAAATAAAGAACAGTCCCTAATCTCATTGTCTCTTATTGTTTAAACTGTCTTTACTTACTGACACCCTACAGCTGCCTGTCTGTCTGTCTCTGTCTCTCTCTCTCTGTCTGTCCATCTCTTCTGCTCAATGAATAATAGATGACCCTCTGTGTCTCCGTCAGGCTGAAGGAGGAAGTTATTACCATACGGACACACTGACTCTGTGTGTGTGTGTGTGTGTGTGTGTGTGTGTCCTGAGGCCTCTCTGGGTGTTTCCCAGCATGCACTGGGGCGAGTTAAACAGCGAGTTTCAGTCTGAACCAACACACAGCAGGAGGGAGGGACGGTCGAGTGAGCAGGAGTCAAACAGGAGAGAGAGAGATGAATAGTGTTTTGTAAGAGACGAGTGTGTGTGCGCACAGAGCCGTCAGCGCCCCCCAGAGGCTCCACCCACCACTGCATCCATCACTGCACCACCTTACATGCAGATGATGTAAATGAGACACAATGAGACACATACAGAGCAGTGTCAATGATCCACGTCATCTCAGCTGAGTCACATGACGTCAGGTGATGTCTGTGAAGGGGGGTTAACAGAGGCTTCAGGAAATGAGATGGAGAATATACTGAAACCAGTTTGACACCAGTTTAAAAACCCAGTCAGTCTCCACTCTGTCAGGAACCAACCCACTGGAGGTTTGAGTTTGAGTTTCACTGCGTTGCCATGGCTACGGGTGTGTTGCCATGGTAACGTTACTACAGGCAACCACAGTTTGACCGTCAGAGGGAAATATTTTATTAATAACTTGACAGAGAAGCAGCAGCAGACGGGCTGCAGAGCATCTGCAGGGCCGGGCTTCACCTGCTCAGGTGTGAATCAAAGTTTTCACCTCACATCAGTTTCTGTCCTGTCAGAGTTAAATCCTTCATCACTGTCAGAGAGGTCCAGTTATTCCTCCAAACATTCTCCAGTTTCAGCCTCTTAGATGGGAAGATTTGGTTTTTGTTAGGGATGGTTCTTTATTTATCAGAGAAGCAGGATGGCTGAGACGTTTTTTTTCCTTGACCCTCCCCGAGTGACTGGAGGGAAACCCATGACCCTCCCTCCGCCATAAATGAGTTATTAGATTTTTCAAAACTTACCCTTTGATGTTTGAAAGTGAAAAATTGAAGATGAAATCCTGGAGCTGAAAAAAGCCTCCATTTTTCACTCTTGTCGTGCAAACAGTTTATTTTTGGCCAAATTTTAAATGAGACGTAGACTAAAGTGATTTTGATGAAATATCACTGTTTTAAGATCAGACGTGTTTATGGGTTTTTTTCTGATGGAAGCGTTTGTTGCACATGATGTGTCCAATGACCGTCAGAAATGTGAAAATCTAACAATCATTTCTGTTTGGTTGATATACACGGTGGTGTAGTGGTTAACACTGTTGCCTCACAGCAAGAGGGTTCCTGGTTCAATCCCAAGAGGGAGCCCTTCTGTGTGGAGTTTGCATGTTCTCCCTGTGTCAGCGTGGGTTTCCTCCAGGTGCTCCAGCTTCCTCCCACAGTCCAAAGACATGCAGGTTAATTGGTGACTCTAAATTGTCCGTAGGTGTGAATGGTTGTCTGTCTCTATGTGTCAGCCCTGTGATAGTCTGGTGATCCACAAAAATGGATGATATGCAGTGTTATCTTGACAGAAACATGCTTTCAAGACATGTTTTCTGTATTTGTATTTTTTTCCGTCATTTTCTTAATTGTTTTTGCATGTTTTCTTTTTTATCCTCAAATGAGCTGTGTGGCTCTGTGGCGCAATGGATAGCGCGTTGGACTTCTAGTTGAACACAAGAGAAGTGATTCAAAGGTTGTGGGTTCAAGTCCCACCAGAGTCGAACTTTATCGGCATCACATTGACTGAAGAGTTGAAAGATGTGGAGTTAGATCACTTTGGGGCGGCAGTAGATCAGTCCATAGGGACCTGAGTTGGGAACCGGAGGGTCAGCAGCTCAAGTCCCCACATGGAGTGTGATCTGGTGGCTGAGAGGTGCCAGTGTGCATCCTGGGCATCGCTGAGGTGTCCTTGAGAAAGATGGTGAACTCCCAACTAAAGTATTTCTTCTTCTTTTCTTTTTGATTTTTAAAGAAAACATGGCTTCCATACCTTTCTTCCTTTTTCTTTTTTTTTCTATGTCATTTATTTTTCTTTATTTTGGAGGGCATGTTTTTTTGTGCATTTTCCTTAAAAATCGGTGGTGAAATAAATACAAAACACAACCATGCTCCCTCCCTAAGATAAAATAAAAGACATAAGTCCCTCCCTGTGCTTGAAAAACATCATTTGACATGCCTCCGCCTTTTGGCTCCACCCCCTCCACCCTCATAAATAACGGACAGTCCCTAACCATAAATGAGTTAACCGATTATAAAAGACATTTGACATGTCTCTGTGGGACTGAGAGCGTGTTTTAGATATGTTCAGTTGATTGACTGTAAAAATAATTTGTCGATTAAAAAGCTGAGGAAGATTTTCAGACGCAACATGTAAGACACAACAGTATTTACACATGTGGCAGGTTCTTTATTCAGTGAACGACTGTAAACTCTACCGCTGCAATAACATGAGGGATCAGGAGGGAGGAGGTGATGAAGGATCTAACCAACCGCTGGGTGGTGGTTTGGTGGTCGTTGTTCAGGCAGAGGGCTCTGGTGTTTTGGGGGACAGGGACGATGGTGGTCTTTTTAAAATGTGCGGACTTCAGACTGGAGCAATGAGGGGGTGAAAATATCTGTGAAGATGTCTGCCAGCTGGTCAGCACACACCATGAGAACCTGCACCATCAGGTCAGTTGTGGATCTGATCAGTGGGCAGGAGGTCCTGGACCTGTTGAAGCTCCTCAGCCGAAGAGTTGGTCTCAAAGTGTCACTGACGATATACATGTCATTAATGACCATGCCACAACGTTTCCTGGTCTCAGTCCCTGCGTGGTCTAAACTGGATCAGACTCTCAGATCAGAACTGCTGCCATGTTGGCTGAGCGATGTGTGATTATATTCTGATGTTACTGTCAGTGTTTAATGAATGAACGTTCTCTCTCAGTCTGATCCTGACGAGGATTCGATCAATAGATTTAACGCCTCTCTGTCTCACCTGTTGCAGGTAAAGAGGAGCTGCCATGTTGGCCTCCTCCATCCCCCCATCACTCCTCCTCCTCCTCCTCCTCCTCCTCCCCCCTCCCTCCCACCCTGCTGATGTCATCAAGCTACACGGCGCCCCCCTCTCTCATCTGGTGCTGGACCCGGGGGCGAGGCGGCTCTACGTGGGCGGGGTCGACCACTTGTACCAGCTGACCTCTGACCTGGAGGTGATGTCCCACGTGAGGACCGGTCCTCAAATGGACTCCCCGGACTGCCTCCCCCCGATCAACCCACAGGACTGCCCCTCGGCCACGCCCACTCACAACCACAACAAACTGCTGCTGATGGAGGCGGGGGCGGAGCCAGGGAGCCTCATCGTGTGTGGTTCACTCTACCAGGGGATCTGTGATAAGAGGTAACGGCTCTTTGTGATGATGTCAGTGTTTGAACCTGTGACTTGTTCAGTCAGATTAACATCTGCACTTCAGATGATGTGATCCAGGTTAACGTGATGCTGACATGAGGTTAACGTGATGGAGGCGTGGTCGTAACTTTAACTTAAATTCATGTTATCACCATGTTAGCTTCATGTTATCGCCACGTTAGCTTCATGTTATCGCCACGTTAGCATTATGCTAACACCATTTTAGCATCATGTTCGCTTCATGTTAACATCATGTTATCACCACTTTAGCATCAGGATATCACTATGTTAGCACCATGTCATCATCACATTATCACCATGTTAGCATCATGTTCACTTCATGTTATCACCATGTTAGCATCATGTTCACTTCATGTTATCACCATGTTAACATCATGTTCACTTCATGTTATCACCATGTTAACATCATAATATCACTGTATTAGCATCACATTATCACCATGTTAACATCATAATATCACTGTATTAGCATCACGTTATCACCATGTTAACATCATAATATCACTGTATTAGCATCACATTATCACCATGTTAACATCATGCTAGCTTGGACTAGCTGAAACAACAGAGTAATTTCTTCTTCTCTGGTCCTGCAGGAGTCTTTCCAACATCTCTCAGCTCATCTATCAGACCTCCAACCCCGTCGACACTCAGTACGTTGCTGCCAACGACCCTCGAGTCTCCACCGTGGCCGTGGTGATAACAACAGAGACTAAACAGGAAGGGGGTGGGGCTGGTGGTGTCCTGCGTTTGATGCTGGTTGGTCGAGGCTACACCAGTAAAGGTCCTGGTGATATCCCACCAATCACAACGCGGCGTCTGTTCCCAGTGGTGCCACCTCGCCGTGCGTTCTCTCAGGAGGAGGAACTTGGAAAACTCGTTGTAGGGAGTTACTCTGAGTATAACAACCACTTTGTGAAGGCTGTTGCCCACGGCACCCACGTGTACTTCCTGTTCTCTCGGCGGGACATGTGGCACAAGAAGGAGTACCGGACGTACGCCTCACGGCTCTGCATCGCCGACCGAAGCTTCTACTCGTATGTGGAGGTGCCGCTGCAGTGCAACGGGTACAACCTGGCTCAGGGAGCGTGGTTAGGGAACCACTCAGGTGAGCCTGCCCTGTTTGTCGTCATGGCAGCCGGACAGGCGTCCACACCTGTAGCCACAGGTCGCTCAGCACTGTGTGTTTATGGGATGGCGGAGCTGGACGCCATGCTGCAGAGAGCACAGAAGGTGTGTTACACAGAGGGAGGGCGAGGCAGCAGCGGACAGGAAGAGGCCTACATCGAATACGCCGTGTCATCAAAGTGTCTCAAACTACCAAAGGTAAACACACACACACACACACACACACACACAGAGTTTCCTGTCTCACGTAAACAGGTGGATGATAGGTATGTGTGTATGTAAGGGAGGCAGGTGACTATAATGACATCACAGATTAGCAGCTGGTTTGGTAAGAACTCACTGCTGACCTTAATACTGTGTGTGTGTGTGTGTGTGTGTGTGTGTGTGGTGGGGGGGGGGGGATTAGAGCTGTTATCTTCAGCAGCTGGATTTATCATGAGACAGCTGTCACTCAAACACACAGCTGGTAAAACTGATCTGACCCACATATGACACACACACACAGATTAAACAGTGGAAATGTTTGTGCAGAAAATGAATCAAACAGACGAATAGAAACAAACTCTGACGTCTTTGATATAATGAACCTGATCAGATCTGGAACATGACTTCACCCTATGTGTCCAAAAGTATGTGGACAGTCTCGTCCTCACGCAGCAGTTCACTTTGGTCTGTTTGTCCGTTTGTCCTGGTCTGTCTTTTAAAGAGTAAAGACCTGCTGAATGCTGTAACTGAGTGCTGCTGGCTGTTTCTGGGCCCACAGAGCGTGCTCACGAGAGACTGTGTATAGGTTTACATACAGTATATATATATATATACATATATATATATATATGTATATATGTGTACACACTACACACTTTTGGACATGTAGTGTGTTTTACTTCAGTCACTGTTCAGATGATGCTTCATGTTTAACTTGTTTAACTATTTATTATTTTACTTCCTGTTTTTAAATGTATTCTATTTTAAACTTTTTATTTTATAAACACATTGAGCTTCTGCTGAATAAACAAAGTTCATTATTATTATTATTATTATGATCATTATGATATTATTACTGTTACTATCTCCATTAAACATGCAGAGATGGAAAATGCTAACCTAGCTTCATCACCTCTCTCAGGAATCTGTGAAAGAGTACCCCTGTGGGGGAGAACACACGCCGAACCCCATCGCCAGCACCGTGCCACTCCCGGCCATACCTACCTTCACCGCCACCACCCAGCTGACTGCTGTCACCACGGCAACAGAGGCAGGGCACACCATCGCCTTCCTGGGAGACCGAGAGGGACGACTGCACAAGGTGATGACCTCACTGAGTGTAATATAATATCTGATATATCATCTTTATAACCTGTCAGTGTGACACACACACAGCAGCTCCATTGGACACACCTTTGCAGCCTTTATGCTAAGCTAACTGTTTCCCCCTGTGTCCAGTCTTTATGCTATCCAATGCTGACTGTTTCCTCTGTTTCTAGTCTTTAAGCTAAGCTAACTATTTCCCCCTTTCCTGTTTTTATGCTAAGGTCATTGTTTGCCCATTTCTATAATTTATGCTAAACTAACTGGCTGCCCATATCCAGTCTTAATGCTAAGCTAACTGTTTCCCCCATTTTGTGCTAAGCTAACTCTTTCCCAGTTTTTAGTTTTTATGCAAAGCTAAGCTACATTTCCCCCTGTGTCCAGTCTAGGCTAACTGTTTCCCCCTGTGTCCAGTCTTTATGCTATCCAATGCTGACTGTTTCCTCTGTTTCTAGTCTTTAAGCTAAGCTAACTATTTCCCCCTTTCCCGTTTTTATGCTAAGGTCACTGTTTGCCCATTTCTAGAATTTATGCTAAACTTACTGGCTGCCTGTATCCAGTCTTAATACTAAGCTAACTGTTTCCCCCATTTTGTGCTAAGCTGTTTCCCAGTTTCTAGTTTTTATGCAAAGCTAAGCTACGTTTCCCCCTGTTTCCAGTCTAAGCTAACTGTTTGCCCCTGCTTGTGGTCTTTATGCTAAGCTAAGCTAACTGTTTCACCCTGTTTCCAGTCTTTAAGCTAACTATTTCCCCATTTCCCGTGTGTTTCCTGCAGTATATTTTAGCTCTGAGCGACTTTAGAAAACACAGTTCAGCTTTTAACTTTGACAGTTTGACATCTCAGTCTTCAGGTTTTTCAGCAGAGCACTTTAAGATTCCTCTGTTTTCATTAATGCTTTGTAGTTTCAGCTGTAAACATGCGCACACACTGGTCGTTCCTGCAGGCAGCTCGTTTGTCTCAAAGATTAAACACACGGCTGCTGCAGTGAAACAGAATGCCTCATTAAATCAGGCATCGACATTGTGTTAAGTTCCTATCATTATTTCAGGGGTCTGCCCCCCCACCCCCCCCCACCCCATGTCCCTCTGAGGGGCCCCTGAGCGAGGCCCCGACCCCCCCACCTGCCGCCCAGACACCATCAGACCAGACTGTGGTTGGACTGGTTTCATTGGGCAGCCTCAGTGGTGAATGTTTCTCTGAGCCTGAAGGAAGGAATCAGCTGTTTCCTGTTTGTATTTGTGTGTGAAGAGAACAACAACAACAACAACAACAACAACAACAACAACAACACCACACACACACAGTGAATGTCTCAGGGACTTTCTCCTGGATCCTTACCCAGAGTGCACCTGGGGGACCAATAACCAATCAACAACAAGAGTCTGAGCACGCTCCCCTGTGAGACCCCCCCTCCTCACTACCGCCCCAAGCTAAACGCCTGTTTGTCAGGACACACAACAACAACACACACACACACACACACACACACACACACACACACACACACACACACACACACACACACACACACACACACACACACACACGGTGAACAGTGAGCAGCTTGTTGCCTGCAGCTCTTCATCAACAAAACAACACACATACAGTGTGTGTGTGTGTGTGTGTGTGTGTGTGTGTGTGAGATATTAAATATTAACAGGAAGAATCAAAGCTCTGCTGTTTACCTCGCTGAGGCTCTGAGGCAGGATTAGACCTCATTAACACACACACAGAGTAACACCGCGGTGAGTTGAGTCTGACTCCGCCGCCGTTTACAGAGTGTGAATCAGATCCCAGCTCACACACACACACACACACACACACACACACACACACACACACACACACACACACACACAGGTGGAGTTGTTGGGGAGATGCAGCTCCACCTGGTGGCAGCTTGTTGCTGCAGCAGCAGACTGTGTCAGGTTCTTCTTCGGTGGTGTTTGTGAAGGTGTGGTAAGTGTCACTGCCAGCAGGAGCGCTGGATTTTGAAGTCAGTTTTCATAGTGACAAACAGTCGCACTGCAGTTTCCAGGGTAGCTGGGCGCTACTGGTGTGCCTTTCATGTGCCAGCTTTCAAGAGTCTTCATCCACCACTGACCAACTGTATCCAGGTCTCTCAATACATCCATGGTCACTACCTGATCCACACCTGATCTGTTAGGTCCTGTCTGAACGATACAAGTGTGAGTGTGAGCAGACCGAACACTGTGTGCACTGATGATGATGATGATGATGATGATGATGATGATGACGATGACCCTGCGAGGTCTAACGCCAACCATCTGTTGTTAACCTGTGTGTGTGTGTGTTGCAGGTGTTGGTGCACTCTGATGGGTCAGGTGACCTGTACGGCAGTGTGTTAGTGGACAGCAGCAGTGCCGTCAGCGCTGACCTCCTGTTGGACGACAGTCAGCAGCATGTTTATGTTTTAACCAGCAGCAGGGTGAGACCTGTCTGTCTGTCTGTCTGTCTATCTCTACTTTATTTAAAAGTAAACATGAACACTGACCTCTGATCTGTTCCTGTCTGTGTCTCAGCTGACAAAGGTTCCCGTCTCATCATGTGAGAGACAGACAGACTGTCAGTCCTGTCTCGCCGTCAGAGACCCGTACTGTGGCTGGTGTGTCCTGGAGGGGAGGTAGGTCCACCTGTCCATCTGTCTGATCTGTGGCGACCCACAGGTGATGTCACTTAGCTCTGTGACATCATTCTGAGCCTGGAGTTTGTGGGCGGAGTTGCGTGTTTGTCTCACTGACCGAGTTATTTTTTTGTACAGATGTTCCCGTAAACATCAGTGTCAGCGCCACGCGAAGCCCAACCATTGGCTCTGGAGCTTTGAACCAACCAATCAGTGTGTGACGGTGCAGAGCCTGCAGCCGGCCAATCAGAGCAAAGACGAGCAGACACAGGTATGTTGTTAAGTATTGATTTGTGCTCAGATCAGTCACACCTGAACCTGTCAGCCAATCAGTAATCAATAATCACATCCATGTGTTTGTTTACATGTTTGTCTCCAAGGTAACCCTGTCAGTCGTCCAGCTTCCTGCCCTCACAGAGGCGGAGTCTCTGTCCTGTGTCTTCGGCCTCCTCCCACCCCAGCCCGCCATTGTCACAGGCACCAGCATCACCTGTCAATCACCTGCCCCAGAGCTCCTCCCACCCATGCTGACAGGAAGTGGTGAGTAAACAGCTGATCAGTCCAGTCTCAGGGTCGACCGCTGAGGGTCTCTCACTTCCTGTTCCTGTTTCTCTGCAGATCACATGATCCTGCCTGTGTCACTGATGTTTGGTCATGTGACCATCACCATGGGAAACCTGACCTTCTATGACTGTGGAGCTGTGAGCCGCCTGAACCAGAGCTCCCAGTAAGACACCATCATACACTCTGTTTAACCAGTACACCATAATTATGATACATGTTACTGATGATGATGATGATGGTGAAGAAGATGAAAATGATGATGATGATGGTGTGTTGCAGGTGTCTGGCCTGTGTCGACAGTGTGTGGAGGTGTAACTGGTGTCCTCTGGATCAGCTCTGTACTCACAACCACAGCTGTCCCAATCAACACATCATCCTCAACCAGAGGGTAAGAGACTGTCTGTCTGTCTGTCTGTCTGTCTGTCTGTCTGTCTGTCTGTCTGTCTGTCTGTCTCTGTGTCTCACTCTGTCCCCTGTCTGTCTGCAGGACTCTCCTGGTCCCACGTCCTGCCCTCTGGTCTTCGCCCTGCAGAGTTCTGCCTTGGTGCCGTTGGGTCTGAGCACCACTGTGGTGCTGCGGGGACGAAACCTGGACGTGTACACGGTGAGACCAGCTGCTGTTAATGATGGGCTGTTTCAGTGTCACACAGGGGGCAGGAGAGTGTCCTGTCCTGTAGGGGGCGCCACAGAGACACGGCAGTGTAGTTGTGAAGCTCAGCGCAGACATACTGAACAGCTGTGTGCGACCTCTGCTCATCAACAACAGTTAAACACACGATGACAGCACTCAGGAAAAACACTACAGTCTTTATAATCTCTGTGTATCGCTACGATCTCTTTGTGACTTCATAATAATCTGTATAATGTGTCTGTGTGCAGGATGAAGCTCAGTATGTGTGTGTGGTGGAAATCGAAGGAGTTCAGTTTAATCTGACGGCAGCTGTAGAGAAAACACACGACAACACACACACCTTCACCTGCAGCCCACACCAGGTAACATAATGCTAATGCTAATGCTACATAGCACAAAGTGTTAATGCTGAATCAGAAATCATTTGTTTCATGTTGATCCAAACTGTTGCAGATCTCCACCTGTGAGTCTGAACAGGACATGTCTCTGTATTAATGCTGCTGTCCCTCTGTCTCCACCTGTCTGTCTCTACCTGTCTGTCCCTCTGTCTCCACCTGTCTGTCTCTACCTGTCTCAACCTGTCTGTCTCTACCTCTCTGTCCCTCTGTCTCCACCTGTCTGTCTCTACCTGTCTCCACCTGTCTCCATCTGTCTGTCTCCGCCTGTCTGTCTCTACCTGTCTGTCTCTACCTGTCTCCATCTGTCTGTCTCTACCTGTCTCCACCTGTCTGTCCCTCTGTCTCCACCTGCCTGTCCCCACCTGTCTGTCCCTCTGTCTCCACCTGTCTTTCTCCACCTGTCTCCACCTGCCTGTCTCCACCTGTCTGTCCCTCTGTCTCCACCTGTCTTTCTCCACCTGTCTGTCTGCACCTGTCTGTCCCTCTGTCTCCACCTGTCTCCACCTGTCTGTCTCCACCTGTCTCCACCTGTCTGTCTCCACCTGTCTGTCTCTACCTGTCTGTCTCTACCTGTCTCCACCTGTCTGTCTCTACCTGTCTCCACCTGTCTGTCTCCACATGTCTGTCTCCACCTGTCTGTCTCTACCTGTCTGTCTCTACCTGTCTCCACCTGTCTGTCTCTACCTGTCTCCACCTGTCTGTCTCCACCTGTCTGTCCCTCTGTCTACACCTGTCTCTCTACCTATCTGTCCCTCTGTCTCCACCTGTCTGTCTCCACCTGTCTGTCTCTACCTGTCTCCACCTGTCTGTCTCTACCTGTCTCCACCTGTCTGTCTCCATCTGTCCTTCCTTCTGTAGTTTCAGTATGCTGTCAGTCAGCTTCAGTACTCCACTGCTGTCTACCTGCGTAGAGGAGAGAGACGTATCGACACCTCACCTGGCCTCCGACGTAAGAACCTCACCTGAGAGAGTGTGTGTGTGTGTGTGTGTGTGTGTGTGTGTGTGTGTGTGTGTGTGTGTGTAAATTTCATTGGCTAATTTTTGTTTCCTGGCTTCTTCAGTCCAGCTGTACGACTGCTCAGCCGGCCAATCAGATTGCTCACAGTGCAGGGCGGTGCCGGAGGAGTATGGCTGCGTTTGGTGCTCAGGAAGCCCCGCCCCCAGCTGCGTCTACAACCAGTCCTGTACCAGTGGACCTGCAGACACCTGCCCGCCTCCTCTGATCACACAGGTGAGTCTAATGATGGCTCAGTCCATTTGTAGAGGTCTCGTTTGTTGCCATGGAAACCTTCAAACTGTCTGTCTGTCTGCAGGTGCTTCCCATCTCTGGTCCTCTGGAGGGCGGAGTCATGGTGACCATCACAGGGTCCAACCTGGGCATGAAGTACCAGGATGTGTTGGGCGGAGTCACAGTGGCAGGTGTTCAGTGTACGCCCCAACCTGAAGGATACCAGATTTCCACCAGGTAAAACGCACATACACACACACACACACACACACACACACACACACACACACACACACACACACGATTCTGAATAACCTGCGTTGACCTCTGTGTGTGTGTGTGTGTGTGTGTGTGTGTGTGTACAGGGTTGTGTGTGAGCTGCAGTCCAGTGGGAAGCCGAGGGAGGGGCCTGTGCTGGTTACCGTGGGAACAACTCCACCTGGAAGGTCAACACAGATCTTCACCTATCAGGTGAGTGACGGGTGTCCTGGCCGTTCTCACTGTGTCCTCAGGTGAGTCCTTTGAACCTGTTCTCTGAGGCCTCGTCCACACGTACAGGGGTTTCTATGACTCCCCGCCGGTGATAGCTGAGGTCGGAGGCATTATGTTTTCGGGTTGTCCATCCATCCGGCTGACCGTCTGTCCGTCCCATTCCTGTAAACATCAATATCTCAAGAACGCCATGAGAGAGTTTCTTAATATTTGGCACAAACGTTGGGCTCAACAATGAACTGATTAGAATTTGGTAGTCAAAGGTCACTGTGACATTCATCTGTCTCATTCTTGTGAACATGATATCTCAAGAACACCTTGAGCATTTTTTTTTGGCACAAACATTCACTTGGACTCAGTGTTGGTCTGATTAGACTTTGGTTAGGGTCGAGATGACTGTGACCTTGCATTCATCTCATCCTTGTGAACACTATCTCAAAAACACCTGGGGGAAATTTCTTCAAATTTGGCACAAACATCCACTTTGACTTAACAATGAACTGACGAGATATCAGTGTTCATAGGTCAAAGGTCAAGGTCACAGTGACCTTGTCTGTCTCATTCTTGTGAGTGTGACATCTCAAGGACACCTCGAGAATGTTTTTTCCAAATTTGACACAAACATCCACTTTGACTCAAGAATGAACCGACCTCAAAGGTCAACTGGGAGATTCACAAAACATGTTTTTGGCCTTTCTCAAGAATTCATACACTGATTATAACAAAATTTCACACAAGCAACAGGATAAAATGTTGACATTTTTATCAGGTCAGAGGTCAACTGGGAGCTTCACAGTTGTTGGTTTGACTGTCCAGTTTTGCCCTCCCTAGTACCACACTGTTTTTATTTTACTTGAACTTAATTTTTCTGTATCACTTTTTTTAATATGATTTTTTCCCTTTATTTATTTAGTGTTATCCCTATTATTATTATTATTGTTATTATTATTCTATTCTTCAGTTATTCTATTCTCTCTCTCTCTCTCTCTACCTCACACAAGGTATGCCAATATTATTTCTTTTCTTTGCTTAAATTATTATTAGGTCAAAGTGAGGTCACTCTATAAGCCTTTCGGGTTTTGACCTCACCTGTACATTTCTTTATCTTCCTCTCTACCAAGACAGATATGTATATGTATTTGTTTTGTTTTATATTTATATATGCAACACTGTGTGTTCTTACCAAGTGACTACATATATATTTAGTTCCTGCGTCAGTCTGTCCAGCTCCTCCCATCACAGAGCTGATGGTTCCTGTCCCCACAGCGAGTTTACCAACCCAGAGTCCAGCATCCTGAGACCTGATCAGCAGTGCCTTTGGTCTTCATTGAGCCCACACAGTGGTAGTTCTGTGTTGCTTCTTTGGACACAGTCTGCTTGGGCCCCATTCTTAGTCTGGCCCCTCACCTGGGATCAACCAGGAGTTACTGCCCCCCAAGTCTCCGGGACCTGCAACCCCCCCACAGTCAGGTGGCTCCTCTCAGGAGTGTGTTATGGGTCCTGAAGTTGAGCTTTCACCCATCACAGTGTTTTTAAATATACGTCTCCTCTGTGTGTCTTCAGGACCCTCAGCTCCTGGATCTGGTTCCTGATAAAGGTCCGGTCTCTGGAGGAACAAGACTTACAATTAGAGGACGACAGCTGCTGACGGGACAGAAGTCCGACCTGAGCGCCTTCCTGGGACCCCAACCCTGCTACATGTGAGTAATACTACTACTGTTACCACTGCTAATATTACTACTACTGATACTGCTTCTACCATGGCTTCATGTCAGCACTACTACCATCCACAGTTCAGTGTAACAGACCTTATTCATTAATCTCTGGCTCCACCTGCTGGAAACGTCCTTGTCTCCTCAGTGTGGAGGAGGTGACTGACACCCAGTTGGTGTGTCAGACTGGTTCCAGTTCTCAGACCAGTGAGGTTCCACTTCGGGTTCTGTTTGGTAAAGCGGAGAGAACCGTTCCCAACGTCACCTTCCGTTACCTTGACGACCCCGTCATCACTGACGCCACACCTGCAGAGAGCTTCTATGCGTAAGAACCTGATCACTGATCAATAATCAGTTATCTTATGACTCAAATCAATGTCCTAACAAGGTGACGACTTCCTGTCCTCAGAGGCGGGCGTGTCGTCATGGTGACTGGCAGGAACCTGGGTGTCGTGCAGCAGCCAGTCATATCGGTGTGGGTGGAGCCTGTGGAGATCCAGAGGGTGAAACGGAGGAAACGATTGACTCTGCTCACCGCCAAGCAGCAGCTGGTCTTCAACAGCACCATGACAACCGTAAGATCAACCAGCCAATCAGAGAAGAGCTGGAGCCAGAGACAAGACAGACAGGGTCAAAGGTCATCCTGAATAACGATCCTGTCTCTGTCCCTCCACCTGTCTGTCTGTCTGTCTCTCAGGTGTCAGAGCGCTGCGCCGTCCAGTCGTCCTCTCAGATGACCTGTCTGACCCCCTCGGTGTCCCAAGATGTCAAAGTGAAGGGTGTCTGGTTCCAGCTGGACAACGTCCGAGTCCACTATGAGACCATCAAGGTACCTGTCTGTCTGTCTGTCTGCGACATGGTGTTAAAATTAACTGCAGACACACAGTCTTTAAGATGCTTCACAGTGATGATAAGGGTCTGATTGAAACACCTGTCTGTCTGTCTCCCTGTCTGTCTCTCAGGGTAAAAGCTTCACGTATTATCCAAACCCGGAGTTCTTCCCTCTGAACAAAGAAGATCCAGATGCTCCATATCGCTTCAAACCAGGAGGAGTGATCGCTGTGGAGGTAACTTATCCACTGACTGCTGCCCTCTCTGTTCACTGACTGACTGACACAATAAAACATGTCTGTGTTTCCATGGCGACCTTCAGGGTCAGGACCTGACCAGAGCCATATCCAGACAGGAAGTGACAGCTCGACTCGGAGATCAGGAGTGTGAAGTGAAAACTCTGGACAACACTCACCTGTACTGTGAACCTCCAGAGACCCAACCAATGAGTGTGGACGACAGCAACCAGCTGCCCAGCCTCAAGGTAATACTCAACTCGAGCAAAAGTTAGCACAAATGTTGCCCAAATGTGACACAAATATAGCTCCAAAGTTTACACAATTTTAGCCCAAAATTTTCCCCACATTTAGCATAAACGTAGCTCCAACTTTTGCGAAAATTTACCACAAACTATAGCATCAAATTTTGCACAATTATAGCCCCAAATTAAGCACAAATTTAGTACAAATTTAGCATAAATTCGTCGTGAGGTTTATGTTTTGTGTGAACCCATCAAAGCTCATTAAAATATTCTCTGTCTGTCTCTCTTTCTGTCTGTCTGTCTGTCTGTCAGGTGTTCATGGGGAACCTGGAGGTGGACCTGGGCTTGGTTCAGTACGACAGTGATTCTCTGCCTGTCGTCCCATTGGCTGCTCAGATTGGTCTGGGGGCGGGAGCAGCCGTCATCATCCTGTCAGTGCTGGTCGTCATCCTCATGTACAGGTACAGTGTGAGTTTGTGATGAGTGGCCACAACAGGAAGAGTTTGTTATGACCCACATGACTTCCTGTTTGTGTGTTTGTGTCTGCAGGAGGAAGAGTAAACAGGCTCTCAGAGATTATAAGAAGGTTTTACTGCAGTTGGAAACTCTGGAGATCAACGTGGGAGACCAGTGTCGCAAAGAGTTCACTGGTACGTGGTTTTAATTCAGATGCACCAAAAAGCTACAGATGGTTCAGTCTCAGCAGGTGTTTCATTCAGGAGTGGCGATGCTGGACAAAGGACAGTGGCGTGAAGCGTCATGGGGTGGCACGTCCATGAGCACCTTTAAGTAGGCTTGTTGGGGTGGAGTCTAAGACAGCGGGATGGCTTAGAAGAAGAATTCATTGATGTTAGTTGGTGAAGGTCGATAGGAAGATGAAGTGGATGAAGTCATGGCTCATCCACTCAGTCAGCCTGGCTACAGTGCTGAACAGAAAACTTTGCTGATATAATACTCGACCTGTGTATGCCCAAGACAGAAGATATTCAGAGCTAAGCACTGCCTCTGGTACGCATCCTGTATCCATAGAACCCTTGTTATGCTCCTGCACCAGGGATAGCCACGGCCGAAGGGCTTATGTTTTCAGGTTGTCTGTCAGTTTCATTCTCGTGAACACAATATCTCCCTTGAGGGAATTTCTTCAAATGTGGCACAAACATCCATTTTGAAGTGGTGAGATTTTGGTGGTCAAAGGTCAGTGTGACCAAACTTGACACAAATATCTAACAGGATAAAATAATGAAGGTCAAAGGTCAGCTTGACTGTGACATCATCATGTTTTAACGTCATATCTCAGGAACAGAAGGGGAGACATTTGGTGACTCTAATCTTGAAACTGTGCTGATTGTATAGATCGTCTGTGCTGATGGGGGGATGATGTGTATGAGGCGTCCATGTTTTCACAGACATGCATGTACACAAGGCAGTAATTCTAGTTTCTTTATGAGCCTGGAGGCCAGGCGCTGCCTCCAGCTGTAACATCTTCCTCTTCGCCTTTGTCTTGTCTGTGTTCAGACCTGATGACTGAGATGATGGACCTGAGCAGTGATGTAGGAGGACCAGGACTCCCCCTGCTGGACTACAGGACGTACGCAGAGAGAGTCTTCTTCCCTGGCCAGCAGGTGGCGCCACTGAGCCGCCAGCTGGACCTCCCGGAGTCCAGGAGGCAGACTGTGGAGCAGGGCCTCCAACAGCTCAACAACCTGCTCAACAACCGACTCTTCCTCACCAGGGTGGGTGTGGGGGGGGGCAAGACGATGGTCATGTGATGCTGATGTAACCAGGTGGACCTGCAGGTGACGGTCTGTTCTGTCTCTGTCTCTCAGTTCATCCACACTCTGGAGGCCCAGCAGGGTTTCTCTCAGAGAGACCGAGGTTACGTTGCCAGTCTGCTCACTATGGCCCTGCACGATAAGCTGGAGTATTTCACCGAGGTCATGAAGAGTCTGCTGCAGGACCTGGTCCAGCAGTACGTTGCCAAGAACCCCAAACTCATGCTACGCCGGTATGTAAAACAAACTCACCTTCATCTGTTAAATGTGTGAACTGCAGACGGCAGTTCTCATTCAGGAAATGTCAGTGAACTGTGAGTAGATTTGCACATAACAAACCTTGGTACTAAGAACCTACCCCTGTCCGTCTGTCTGTCCGTCTGTGTTGCAGGACAGAGACAGTTGTAGAGAAGATGTTGACCAACTGGATGTCGATCTGTCTCTACTCCTTCCTCAAGGTAAATCTGTCTGCCCCCCCCC
>NC_065521.1:45433483-45456477 GCF_006386435.1 Epinephelus moara | reverse complement strand
CACACACACACACACACACACACACACTCGTCTCACCCTCACCTGTCTGTCACTCTGTCTGTCCGTCTGTCTGTCTGTCTGTCAGGAGGTGGCGGGGGAGCCTCTCTACATGCTCTACAGAGCCATAAAGTATCAGGTGGATAAAGGACCCGTTGACACGGTGACCGGTAAAGCCAAACGAACGCTGAATGACAGCCACCTGCTGCGAGAGGACATCGACTACTGCTCAGTGGTAACCATGGCAACACACACAAATAGGCATACCTGGGCACACCTGGCAATACAAGTCAGTCATAATGGACAACAAGGCAACGTGATGTACTGTGCAACAGCAACAGGAGCTCGCTGCTGTGTTCTTTAACATTTTCATCTGGACATGGACACCTGTATGTCTGTCTGTCTGTCTGTCTGTCTGTCTGTCCAACAACACTCAGGGACAACAGATGAAAATATATGGTGTGAGACATGTACTGTCCACTGTCCTAGTAACTCTCTCTCTGTCTCTGTACCTGTCTCTGTCCCTCAGACTCTGACAGTGTTGGTGAAGAACGGAGTCGAGGTTCAGCCTTGTCCTGTTAAAGTGCTCGATACCGACACTATTACACAGGTAGGTACCTGTCTGTCCATCTGTCTGTCTGTCTGTCTGTCTGACTGTGTGTCCGTCTGTCTCTAACCCCGTGTGTCTGTGTGCAGGTGAAGGATAAGATCCTGGATCAGGTGTACAGAGGAGCTCCGTTCTCTCAGAGACCATCAGCAGACAGTCTGGACCTAGGTACACTCACACCTGTCTCACCTGTGTCACCTGTCTTACCTGTCTCTGGTTTGATGGACAGCTCACACTGACCTGTGTTTCTGTGTTTGATTGACAGAGTGGCGTTCAGGTCAGGCGGGTCACCTGACCCTGTCGGATGATGATGTCACAGCGGTGGTTCAAGGTCGCTGGAAACGACTTAACACTCTGCAGCACTACAAGGTAACAACCGACCAATCACAGGGCATCTTATGTTTCTCCTCTTGTTGTTCTCTTTCACGTTTCCTCTGTACATGTGTAGAACCTGTCTGTTAAACATTAAACTCTGTGGTTCTTCAGGTTCCAGACGGAGCAACAGTCGCTCTGATTCCTCGCTCTCAGAGTTCAGGTGGAGTTGGAGTCAACCAGGTTTTCCAGACTGGAGAGAGTAAGAACCCAAAGCATCTAAACAATCTAGAACACTTAGAACATGTGGTATATCTGCAGTCCAGCACAACACAAACAGAACCATATAAAACATCTAGAACATTTAGGACACCAACAAACCGCAGGTAGCAGAAAGAGGTCATTTTGAACTGAGAACCAACACTATAGTATATAGAACATGTAGAAAATCCAGAAATAACACGCAGAGAATCATATCAAACATCAAGAACAGCAACAGAATTTTAAGAACATGTGGAACATCCACAACACAAACAGAACCATATAAAATATCTATAACATTTGGAGAAAACATCAGGAATCTAGAACATCTGAAACCCAGAGCCAGTGCAGAGAGAATCATTGGGAGGAAAATCTAGATCCAAAACCAAACAAAAAGAACATCCGAGAAAATGTAGAACCCAGTACCAAAACAAAGATGATTTTAAAGAACCCAGAAAAGACATGGAGAATTATGGAGATCATCTAGAACCCAGATCCAATTCAAGGACTCTCATAAAGAACATCTACAAACTAAAACTACAGAAAGAAAATCATATAGAATCTAGAACTGATCATCAACACAAAGAGAACTATCTGTGTATCCATAGACAACACTTAGAGAACCATGTCAAACATCTAGAATATGTAGAACATCTAATATATCAAGAACATCTGAAACCCAGAGTCAGCTCAGAGAGAACCATGTAGAACATGAAGAGAACACAAAAAACAACATCTATGATCCAGAACCAAAGCAAAAAAGACCACATAGAACCCTGGAATAAAACATGGAGAGTCACGTAGAACCCAGACAAAACACAAACTAGACCAGGTGGAACCTGGTCATACTCACAGAGGGTCATCTAGAACATCTAGAACCTAGACACAACACAAAGAAGACCATGTGGAACCTGGTCATACTAATAGAGAATCATCTAGACCATCTAGAGCCCAGACAAAACACAAACTAGACCATGTGGAACCTGGTCATACTCACAGAGGGTCATCTAGAACACCTGGACCCAAAACAAACAAAACACCTAGAACTTCTGGAGCATCTACAACATGTAGAACATCCAAAACCCAACACAAAAAGAACCATCTTGAATATCTGGAACCCAGAACCAACTTGCATATACATTGTGTGATGAAAACACGGAGAACAATTTATACCACATAGATCCTTTAACAAATAAACCGTATGACCATGTAGAACATTTAGGATAGTAACAACACATAGAACCTAGACCCAACACAAAAAGTGTCACCTAGAACTTTTAAAATTGTGAACCAACACATAGAGCGTCCACAACCCAGTACCAACTCAAAGAGAACCATCAAGCACAGTTAGAATCCTGAAGGAGTATCTAAACTGTCTGTAACATTTAGAATATCTAGAATTCGTTTAGAACCCACAGTCAGTGTTAGGAGAACCATCTAGAACGTCTAGAGCCCAGACCAGCACAAACATAACCTTATAGAACCTTTACAACACCAAGACACCAGGCCCAAGAACATCTAGAACCCAGAACCAACACAAAGACAACCATGTAGAACTGTGTTGGTCGTCGTCCTGGTAACATTCTGTGTGTGGCTGCCATAGAAACGCCAATGCTAGAGGGCGAGGAGGAGGAGGGTCTGCGTCTGTGGCACCTGGTGAAGAGCAGTGAAGATCCGGAGATCCCAAAACACAGAAAGAGCAGCATGAGGGAGCGGGAGAGGGCCAAGGCCATACCTGAGATTTACCTGACCAGACTGCTGTCCATGAAGGTAACACACACACACACACACACACACACACACACACACACACACACACACATTAACACACCTGAGATTAACCTGACCAGTCTCTGTCTCTGTACCTGTCTGTCTCTCTGTAGGGGACGCTGCAGAAGTTTGTGGACGATGTCTTCGTGGCGATCCTCAGTACGAAGCGTCCTCCTCCAATCGCCGTCAGATTCTTCTTCGACTTCCTGGACGACATGGCTGAAAAACACGGCATCGACGACCCAGAGACCGTCCACATCTGGAAGACTAACAGGTACAAAGACACACATGGACACCCGTCTGTCTCTCTGACCTGTCTCTCTGACCTGTCCCTCTAACCCGTCTCTGTCTCTGCAGTCTCCCTCTCAGGTTCTGGGTGAACATCTTGAAGAACCCTCAATTTGTTTTGGACGTTCAGGTAACTGACAGCATCGACGCCGTTCTGTCCGTCATCGCTCAAACCTTCATCGACTCCTGCACCACCTCCGAGCACAAAGTGGGACGGGTATGACCTGTCTGTCTCTCTGCCTCTCTGTCTGTCTCTGTGTTTACTATCATCAGCGCTGTGCGGTTTAGTCATGTGACCTCATGGTAACTTTCTGTCCAACCAGGACTCTCCTGTCAACAAGCTGCTGTATGCCAGAGAGATCCCCCGCTACAAACAGCTGGTGGAGAGGTGAGACAACTTCCTGTCAGAGATAATGTACAGTTACGGTCACCACTGAAACGCACAAACTTTAGCAACACTGTTATTGTAAATGCATCCTAATGTGCGTGCGTGTGTGTGTGTGTTATTGTAAATGCATCCTAATGTGCGTGCGTGTGTGTGTGTGTGTGTGTTTGTGTGTGTGTGTGTGCGTGTGCAGGTATTACAGTGATATCCACAGCGCTGCATCAGGCTGTTATCAGGAGATGAACTCCACTCTGACTGAATTGTCCGGGGTCAGTGAACACAACTAAACTACTGGTTTGACCGAAATACACATATACAGTACACACAGAAGGAAACAACTCAAGTTAAACTTCAAACTGTCTGTCTGTCTGTCTCTCTGTCTGTCTGTCTCTCTGTCTGTCTGCAGAGTTTTGCCTCAGAGATGAACAGTCTTGTTGCTCTTCATGAACTCTACAAGTACATCAACAAATATTACGACCAGGTAACACACACACACACACACACACACACACACACACACACACACACACACACACACACACACACACACGTTTGATGTCACTTATTTCGTTAGTTCCACTTCCTGTGTTGTCTCTTAACTTCTGGGGCCGTATTAAAGCTTCACAGTACCCAGAGTTGCTCCTAGTGACAAAATCCCAAGAAAAGTCTTAGAATTTAATCTTAAAGTTAAGACTAGTTGTTGGTCAAGATAAAAGTTATTCACAGAGCATCTCAGCCCTTAAGAGAGCTCCCAAGGTAAAATACTGTTCGGAGAGAGAGGAGGACTTTTCAGGCAGACAGGCAGATCACACACAAAGCATTTCAGCAGCTGGAGGCTTTTTGTAACAGTTTTTAATGAGAATTAAACTTTTTGCTTGCTGTTTTTGCGTTGCTACACGCCTCGTGTTTATGCGCTCTAGGCGCCTGGCGTTTCTGCCACAGAACTCTGAACTTCAAGTCAGAGCAGTAAAAAGGCCCCACGTCATCTCAGCTTTTTCCCCATTGTCCAATGGGATGATGTGAGAGGCGGGGCTTCTGTGGTGGTCACGACAATAAGTTCACAGTTGGTAATCAATGGAGGAGAAACTGGTGGTAGTGGTTGCTGGATACCCAGAGCTATACGGCCTGATGATAGACAGCAGGTTGTCAAACTGCCCCTGAGTCATCCTAAAATCTGCCTGTAAACGTCCATGATGGAGGAGAAGCTCCTGGACCAACTGGTGGTACTCCCCATGATCCAGCCTCTTTTTTAGGGTCTCATGTACCCACACAGATCTCTGTTTATCTGCTGACAGCCTCTCACCCTCAACCAGAGCTACAGACAGTACCCTCTGCCTCAACATGGCAGCAACTACACACTGATTACTGCAGGATAAATTAAAAAAGAAAATTGTTACACAAAAAGGTTAGGGTGAGGAGGTGATGGGGTGGTTGCCTGGCAACAATAAAAAGGTGCAGCAAACGTTTTTTTCACTAGTTACATTCGATTTTTTTTAAAAACGCAGTGCGGTGCGCCTCACGTTTTGGGATCTGCAAAACTCTTTCTGTGTGATCGAGGCCGAACACAGTAACAAGTCTGAGAGAAAAGAAAAACATCTCAAACTGTAGAAAAACTACAAACATTCAACACCTGAATCCACCTGTCTCCCTCTGTACCTGTCTCTGTCTCTGTCTCACCTGTCTCTCAGATCATCATGTCTCTGGAGGAGGACAGTTCAGGTCAGAAGATGCAGTTGGCCTATCGGCTGCAGCAGGTCGCCGCCCTGGTGGAGAACAAGGTCACCGACCTCTGATGACCTCTGATGACCTCCAACCCAGTGACCCTGAAGACACTCGGAGCTCCCACTGAGGAAGAGGAGGATAATGAAGCTTCTTCAGCAGCTCTGAGAGACTGAAATTCTGGAATTCATGGACTCTTGTTAACACTGTGTCTTCCTGCTGTGTGTGTGTGTGTGTGTGTGTGTGTGTGTGTGTGCGCGCGCGCGTGCGTGTGTGTGTGTGTGTATCGGGGATATACGAGGTTTTTATAGTCAGACTCAGGAGATCCCAGTTCTTTAGATTCCTACGCTCCACAGCAGCACTCAGAGTAAACCTGAACTAAACCTGAACCCGGCGGTGGATGACCTCACACCTGCCGGCAGTGAAAAAAACGACAATCTAACCAATCAGATCAAAGAGCATCATCAAGACCTGCTGCCTTGCACTACATTTCCCAGGATTCCCTGCTGTCCTGCTGTCTGTGGAGCCCAAAAGCACAATTGTAATAGTTTCTATACTGATCACGTGTATCGATTATCGACCTGCTGATCTCAGACATGCTGGACATTTTTTATCCACGATATTTTTTGCTTGTACGACTGAAACCAGCACGATTCTGCATCAGGAGCTTTAACCAGTTTATATTAACGCAATAAGTGAATCAGGGAGTGTTTCTCAAATCACATTTTCAGTGTGACTCCAGTTTGTAAAGCTAACATCTCAAACTAAACCCTCAACCTGGAGCTTCTCTGGTGACCTCAACCCCTGACGACCTCAGGACCAGACCCGCACTGGTTCCCATTCTTCCCAGTCTTCCTCAGTCCAGATTGACTCACCAGGGTTCTCAGGTTTAAGAGTACATTTTGATCGGACCTGACAAGTGCTGCAGTTTCATTTATCAGCCAATCAGCACACAACAGAGTCTTGGCGTGAAGAAGGATGGAGTTTAGCCCAGTGATGCTACGGAGACAGTTGTGCTACCGTAGAGCTACAGAGGTCATGTCCATCTTCTGATTCGACAAAGATGTGTTTGATGGAAAATTAAGTAATTAACAGTTCAGACAGGAAAGGATT
Source organism: Epinephelus moara (assembly GCF_006386435.1). NCBI lineage: Eukaryota > Metazoa > Chordata > Actinopteri > Perciformes > Serranidae > Epinephelus > Epinephelus moara. Next base: position 45,450,025 of record NC_065521.1, on the reverse strand, counting down.
GTAAGACCGACTTCACATGTAGACTCGGTTTCTAAGCCCAGTTCAGACCAAAGATTCACATTCTCTAGTCAACAACTCTCTGTACTTCTGATCTGTAACGTTGACAGCAGTAACCCACCATCTGACACCGGCACACTGTGAGGACAGAAACAGAGGGCTCGGTGGGGACGGAGCACCTGCTGCAGCAAACCAACACGCTGTCTATGGTCATTTTGACTTGACCAGCAGACTTCACTACAAGCTGATTGGCTGTTGAAACAGATGACGTGCTTTAAAACCAGCCGCCGGCCATTTGACCAGCTGAATGTCAGGTGACGCCATCAGCCGGCTTGAGTCGAGCTCAGACCGACCAGTTCACACTGCTGACACTTTTCTCTGCAACGTTGTTAAATGGTTTCGTCTTGTCACCAATCTTTGGTCTGAACTGGACTTTAACAATTACCTCGATGCAGGTGGGATTTTACCTGGAGAGCCACCTGACCAGCTGCCTCAGCATGTAGTTTACAAGCTAATGATGTAGCTAAGTTGCTAGCTAGCTTCCTCAAGAGCAGACGAAGGAATCTGTGCATTTTTTATATGAGAATGAAAAACAATAATGACTAATGTGAAACTCGAGTCACACTGAAAATAAACTGAAACATTAAAGTTGCTGAAGAAACAAAGAGCTGACAGACGATAAAAACAATCTGAAATCTGGGGGGGAGGAGTTTAAACGGTGTGTATGTGTGTGTGTGTGTGTGTGTGTGTGTGTGTGTTAGCTAGTTACTAACTTATTACATGTACATACTGTAAGTCCTATTTATACCTATTTATCCCAGCTGTGCCTTCACTCTTGCAGCTAGGTGGCGCTGTCTGTTCTTACAGCAGCCTTATTGATCATGTGTCCCAGTGCATCATGGGAAGATAAATGCATTTTAATGTTTAACTCTTATTGAAGCAGGGAGGAAAAACAACAACAGACTCATCGTGTACAGAAACCCCAAACAGCCAGAGTATCACTACACAGATAGCATAGCATCACTCACTAGACTGAGCCGGAATTGTTTTCCAACGTCAAGAATAGACCCTTTCAGGGCCGACGTCACAATGACGCCATTTTATTATCTGGAGGTGCAGCTGCCTCTCCCCCACAGGGCTGTAGGCTCCATAGGAGTGTTAAAATGTGTTTGTCTTGTTGTGTTATTGGGAGCCAGAATAGAAGGAGTCATGGCTCAAAACCAGCCGCCACTGCCCGTCAACAAAAACAAAGACAACTATGGTTAAATGTGATAAGACCAAAGGACTGGACGGAGGCCATCATCAAAAATGCTCACATGTGCAGCGCACACTTCATATCAGGTTAGGGAAAAAGTATTTCCTGTTGTAGGGATGAATAAGGTTATGTGTATTAAGGGTTATCATGTCCACCTCATCAGAAACTGGGGAGGGATTAAGAGGAATATTGGATTTCTCTGGAACGCTAACTTTTTAGCACATTAGCTAACGTTAGCTTCCATAGCAAAACAAACAAGTGTGGTCCTCCTTTGTAAGATTGGCTTCCTGTGACATCATCCATCCACTGAGTGAGAGCATACGGGTCGGCCAGTCTGGTCCCGTTGGTCAGTGTTTACTTATTCAAGTAACACTGGCGGTCCCGGAGAGTGAGTGACCTGACATGGTGCGTTGGTAAATTCAGTCTGACGCTCTACACTAAAATGAGAGCCCTGTTGGTGGAAGAAACGGAGCGTTATATTTCTACATGAATGAACCAACGGTTAAGTTAATCACACATTCACTCCGCTCGGCGCTCTGCTGCTCCGTCTCCACAGACAGAGTGTCCAGAGTGCGCTCTGCCACTCTGAGAGTGCGCTGCTCTGGATAACCCAACGCTACATTCAGACAGCGCTCCCAATTTATCAACGCTCCAGTTTGTGTCAGAGTGCGCTCCCACACTCACAATGAGTGTTTCTGAACGCACCACTCACATCATCTTCCTCCATCGTTTAAAACAAGACAACACAACTTGCTAGCTAGCGCTAGCTAATGTCTGTGGAGACTTGTTTTGCCTCCAGCTAAGCCCCGCCCACCAAAAACATAATTCTGTTTACTAACAGTAATAGGCTCTATTAAGTGTCTAGTTAAACGATGCTCTGAGTTTATAACGCACTGTTTGGTCCTATATGCTCTTATGTTAATCTTGTATAAACAGTGTGAATTGTTGTCGTCAGGAGAATCAAACTGTGACATCAGTGAACAAACAGCTACAGCCGCCATGCCACCAGACACCCACGTATCAGATATTTGAATCAAGACGCCTCAGTGTGTGTTCTCTCTATGAAGATGCTGTTTTTAGCCCGCTGATGTTACAACAGCTACAAACCTTTTGACTATCGACAGCTAGCATATGATTTTATCTATTTTTACTTGGCTGACAGCTACATGTTTCGTTGTTTCTGATATTAAGGAGTTGTACTGTCAGACAGGCTGAATCCAAATATCTGACAGACTCACAGATGTTATCTTGTATAAAAAAATCAATACTAATTATTAGAAATGGTTTTTATTGAACCAAGACAAAAACCGTTGGGCCACATGTGATGGGAGGGTTTCATCTGAAGATATCATCTGTAGGTTTAGTGTAGACCACATGTCCACCTGTCTCTGGCTCGATGTAGAGCAGCACAAATAACTGTATAAAGCAACAAACTTTGAGGTTTCAGGTCAAAAAGCTGGAAACATCTCAGAGTGCCGTTTATTGATGTGATGACGTCTGCCTGCAGGTCCAGTTAGAGGTTTGGATTCAGCCTTGAGATCATTGTCTATGTCTCCATGGCAACAGTTTGTTGTTTTAGCTATTGTTTTTTTTTTTTGGTTTTTTTTTGTTTTTTTCACAAAGTGATGATTCAGCTGGTGTGGAGTTTTATTTAGTTTTCATGTGCAACTCTGTGGGACAGGATACTTCCTGGACTCTCCTAAAGGTGTGTTCACACCGAACGTGAAGCAAACATTTTGCATGGCGAGTATACGCACAAAGTCAGTGATGTACAGAGACGGAACAAAACAGGAGAGGGCTCTGAGATATGTGAGCGAAGCCATAGAACTTCATATTGAGTTCTGAAGATGTGTATCTGTGTTTTGTGTAAAGCTGTTTTGTCGAGTTGCTTCTTAGCAAAATGTTCTGAGAAATTAAAGCTGGTCTTTTATTGCGGAAGGCAACAGAAGGGGGAAGCAGTAACACGCTGCTGTGGCAGTATGAAAAGTAAGTGTTGACATCTTGGTTCAGAACACGTTCTGTCGGGTGTACTTTGCTGTAAACCAAGTTAGCTGTTAGTTGCCTTCCAGTCAGTTACAATGCTGTTAAGGGCGAATATTCGCCAGTTGGGAAATACTCCAAAAATCACCACAGTGGCCATTTTTGCGTGGCTAACGCACGCAAAAATTTGCTTCGCATTCTGTGTAAACACGGCTTACATCCTGGACTCTCCTGACAGGATACTTACTGGACTCTGCCTACAGGATATTTCCTGGACTTTCCTGACAGGATACTTCTGGACTCTCCTGACAGGATACTTCTGGACTTTCCTGACAGGATACTTCTGGACTCTCCTGACAGGATACTTCCTGGACTCTCCTGACAGGATACTTCTGGACTCTCCTGACAGGATACTTCTGGACTTTCCTGACAGGATACTTCCTGGACTCTCCTGACAGGATACTTCTGGACTTTCCTGACAGGATACTTCTGGACTTTCCTGACAGGGCACTTCCTGGACCCCCGTTGTATGTTTTCGGTGTAAATGGACTCCAGCTGAAACCGAACCCATCGGCCGATAAATAACTGGACTCTTTTCTGCTGCTGAACTGAACCAGAACCAGATGTTGTTATAAACGAGGCGTTTGCGGAACGATCTTCCTCCTGCTGGTCCCAGCTTCTCTACTTTTCTTCTTCTAATATTTCTGATGATTATCGCTGTTTAATCTGAACATCTCTCCTCTGTGTTTTTGCCTGGTGTGTTTTTTGAGCCTGTGTTTGACCCGTAGTTGTAGTTCTCTGATCATATTAGAATTCTGCATGCGTGTGATGATGATGATGATGAAGATGAAGATTTACGGTGCTTCTTTAAGCTAATTTCTTTTCAAATAAAGACACACGTCGGTGTCACTGATGATTTATGTAGATGGATGACGAAGGTCAGGTTTGACCTTTGACCTCCTGATCTCTGTACAGTTTTCTAATCTTCTGGGACAGGATGAAACAGATCCTCAGCTCTGATTGGTCGAGCTCTGTTTGTTACTGAAACGTTTTTTCTACAAGGGAATAAAAACTTTAAAGGGTTTGTATAAAATGAATCCAGAATCAGTTGTAAAGAAGCACAGACTGCTTTTCTACTGATTGTGTACAGTTTGCTAACAGTGTGTAAATGTGCCTGTAAATACCTGTCTGAGGATGATGATGATGATGATGATGAAGACGAGTCAGTCTGCAATGGAAATGTGTTTTTATTGTGAAGAGGCAGGAGGCCAAACACAATTTGTATCATGTAAAAATAAAGTTATAATTTTAACAGTTGATCCTGGAGCCTGGTGTCATCTTTAAATGTTTTAACACTGTTGTCATGTGATGTCATGCGAATGCAGGAAGTTCACTCACACTAAAGTATTTTTACATGACGGTAATTTTTCTTGAATGGAGGATGTGAATTCTCTGACTGAAGTATGACCAGAGACTAGACATAGAGTTCCCACATATAAAATATTTTTTCACCAGTTTCGTCTGATCGTAATGTTAGAAACACAAAACAAAACAAAAGCATTAAATGTAATGAAGGAGTGGATTTTAACCCTCATACAGACTGTGAAATTTGATCAGTCTTATAAGTTTAGTGCGGCTACGCTGTGTGACATGGATCTAATAAACTTGGGTACGACATCAGGTTTGATGTTTGCAGACTGTACGATGACAGCGCCTACTGAATCACAGGCTACGAGGTACGATGTCACAGCTTCACATACTGAGTAATGCTGCAGGGTTATTACTCAGAGACAAAGAGCAAGTAGATCAGCTCAGGAAGGACGTAGCCAGCGACCTGGAGAACATCGACAGAACCACGCTTCCTGGCAAGCTGAAGCTCTGGTGCATGCAGTTCGGACTACTTCCACAGCTCATGTGGCCACTAACCCTTTATGAAGTTCCGATCTCAAAGGTGGAAAAGCTTGAGAGACTGGTCAGCTCATATGCAAGGAAGTGGCTTGGCCTTCCCAGGTGCCTCAGCAGTACTGGGCTCTATGGCAAGGGAGTGTTAGACCTGCCCATTTCCATCTATCAGAGGAGTACAAGTGCACCAAAGTATGACTGGAGATGATGCTAAAGGATTCAAGTGATCCATTTGTAGCCCAAGCTGCCCCCATCCTGGCTACTGGGAGGAAGTGGACACCACTGGCTGCAACTGAGCAGGCAAAGACAGCACAAAAACACAAAGACACCATTGGCTGAATGCAGCATGGGAGGAGTGGTCTTGGTCTTGGGGACAGCACACCAGCCTGGAACAAGGCCACTCCGTCCCAGAGATGCAAGCTTGTGGTTCAGGAGGTGCGTCGGGAAGAGGAAGCAGGAAGGTGCGCAAAGGCCGTGGCACAGGCAAAGCAAGGGCAGTGGATGACGTGGGAAGGAGTGGAGAAGAGGAAGATCTCCTGGCAAGAGCTGTGGGAAATGGAGGCATTCAGGGCAAGCTTTACCATCAGGGCTGCCTACGATGTCCTTCCATCTCCCAAAAACCTCAGCCAGTGGTATGGTGAAGACCCCACATGACCATTCTGTCCAAATCCAGCAACACTGAAGCACATCTTGGTGGGCTGCAAGACCAGCCTCATCCAAGGCCGTTACACCTGGTTGTGTCTTGCAGCAGTGTTGGAAATTCGACGGACAAGTGTCAACGCCCTTCCTCCCCCGTCATCCTGCTTGCAGGCAACAACATTTGTCCGGGAGGGCGAGGGTCAAGCCAGTCTCACCACCTCAAGACCAGAAACTGGGCAGCTAGGCAGGGCACGGGATTGGAAGCTGCTGGCAGACTTGGGCCAGAAGCTCTGCTTTCCAGCTGAGATCACATCCACCAACCTGCGACCAGACCTGCTATGGTCAGCCTCGCTCAGGCACGTGTATATCATCGAGCTGACAGTGCCCTGGGAGAGTGCAGTGGAGGAGGCCTACGAGCGCAAGAAGCTGAGGTACGCTGAGTTTGCAGCCGATGTACAACAACAAGGCTGGACAGCGGAGGTACGACCAGTAGAAGTCGGCTGCAGAGGGTTCGTAGCCACCTCAACATCCAAGCTACTCCGGGAGATGGGAGTGCGAGGGAAGGCCCACCGGCAGGCGATCAAGGACCTCTCCAGAGCCACTGAAAAGGGGAGTCAGTGTCTTTGGATAAAGAGGAAGGACTCCACCTGGGCCCTCAAATAAGTAGATGGCATCTAGGGGATGAACCTGGGATGCTGGGATTCACTGCTGAACCCTCTGGAGGTGTTGTGGGCCAATCAGAGAAACAGCAAGGAAGGAGGGCGCCGACTTGATAACCTAGAGGATGCCATCTGTCACTTGACCATCCCACAGAGTCCAGCAGTGTCTCAAGTGTGCAATAAGGGATATTAACATCTAGTCCTACACAACAGATCTGCTCCAACTGTGGGGGCTCATATTGATGACATTATAAGTTAATAAAATGTTGATAAAATGTCAGAAAAATATCCCAAAGTTTAGTGGGCACTATAACTGCGGTGTGTGTGTGTGTGTGTGTGTTTGTAACTCCGCCTGTACCTGTAACTCCGCCTCCGCCTCATGGTAAGAGCTGGTGGAAGAGCTGTGGACTGCAGAGGCAGCAGCTGCTCTTAAGGATGCTCTGCGTTTTTTGGGGAATGCTTTTGCGATTGGTGGTTGTCAGGGCAAATGTGGTGAGGCACTGTGAAGGCAGCTTAATGTATATTAAAAGTAGAAAAAAAAGTAAAATCCCAGTGTGAATCAATTTATAGAAAGTGTTTTGGGGGGCACCCAGGATTTAAGAGGATATATTGGCAGATATATTATACAAATATATGTATATATATATATATGCACACACACACACACTCACACACACATATATATATAAATACACATATATATGCATATATACATATACAGCTGAAGTTGAAACCATTTCACTCAGTGGAAACGAAACTTTGATTTACTTTAATTTCACAGATAAGAAACAATAGCATTTTAAGTCTTGTGTGTGATTTATCCTGGCTTCATATGAGTAGGGAAAATATACACTAGCTGCTAGGCTAATTTATACAATGTAAAATGCCATAGGCTTGTGCTAATAATGTTAGCATGTTGTATTTGTTTGGAAAATGTGTCCAGATAAAGACAAGTGTTTGTCTGTGAATGCTGCGAGTTATAGTGAAGCTGATTTGTGTTTGAAACTGTCTCTATTAAGCCATGTTTAATGTGTGTTTACCATGTGCGTTTAATTAATGTGTGTTTTGAATCAACTAAACTTTACAGCACTTCACAGAAACATCCACCGCCAACTAGTGTTTTGGAGGTGTAACTGCAGACACACCACCGCACAAGTATAAATGCTCACAATGGCGTACGCTATGCATAGAGCTGACGTACAAGTTTAAATCTGCCTTTACACACTTCATGTTTAAGGGGGTGTAAAAACTTCATAATCCTCAGAATTCTGACTGCTCACTTTTTTATTACCAGCATTTACTTGTAGTTTTACTTTCAATACTTAAATACATTTAATATAATACAATTATTGTTGATAATTAAAATATCAGGTACTTTAAGACTTTACTGAAGTAATATTCTAATATTCACCTCTTGAATATCTATATTTATTCAACATTCAGCGCACATATCTGCACATATTCCTTATTTTTTTAATTTATTTTATATTCTTGTGTTACTCCAGTGATTATATATTATATTTTATTGTGGTTAACACACTTACAGCCCCAGAACAGTGATGATATGCATTTTATCTGCAATATTTTCAATATCTTAAGTTCCAGTGTTAAACACTGTAGCATAATACACACATTATTTTTTATTTCAATGCACATTTTCATTTCTATTTTGTTTTATTTTATTGCTTTATAATTACATGCTGCTATTTCATACTCTTATTCTTACGTTGTCATAATTCTCTGCTCAGATTAGATCAGTTTCATCCTCAGAGATCAGTAAAGTTTTTCTGACTCTTGATTCTGTGACCAAACTCATCTCCAGCTCAGATATCTGTTCCTGTACTCAGGTGTATTTTTCGGTTACTTGATCCTCCGCTGGTTTCTGCATATTTTACCTGTAGAAGTGTTCAGTACTTTAACGTGGGGGACACCCACAGACCGGCCCCTGTTTAAAGTCTTCTAGATCCGCCACTGGTCCCAGTTTGGGTCCAGTCTAAGCGTGGCCGTTCACTGCGCATGCGCAAAGACCGGTGTCCGGTGTCGGACTGACAGCAGCTGTTGAGACCATGAACGGTAGGACCGAGGCAGCAGAGAAAACACACCCAGAATAAAAGAGTGGACCCGGTACTGAGCCGGCAGTGATCCGGTACTACTGAAGGGTACAGATCCGGTGCTGACCCGGGACTGACCGGGCCGGTCTGCAGGAAGATCCGCCGATCTGCAGCTGGAGCTAACGGAGCTAACGGAGCTAAGTGACGGCAGACCGTCAGCTGTTTTCTGACTAACGGACAGGCCACGTTCAGCACGCGTCACCGCACTGAGCCGTTCTGACCCGGGTTAGTTCGTCCGGTCGGACTGTCTCCGGGTCTCAGCGCCGGTTTGTGGGGACGTCCATCCGCTTCACGGAGGCTAACTACCTGTCAGAGAACCGTCAGCCCGGCCGGGACACAGCGCTCCGACCCGGTTCGGTTTGAGGACCGGGAGCCAGGATGCTGATAGGTAAAGTACTTGTGACCCGGGTCGGTGTCCCGGCACAGCTGTCGGTGTTGTCGGTACAGTTTGTGTCGAATTCAGTGACCGTTAACTCAACACGCTGAACTCCAGAGAGCGAAGCTAACATGCTAAGCTAACTGCCGTTAGCTAACGGTACCAGCCCGTGACACACACACACAGCACACACATTCTGGTTCCTCTGTCCTTCTGAGGACCCTCATTGACATAACACAGTGCCTGTCCCCTCACTGTAAGGGACTGTTCCTTACTCATGTGAGGGGAGGAGGTGGTGCGAAAAAAGGAGGAGACATGTCATATAATTTTAAGCACTGGGGAGGGACTTGTGTTTAATTTGGCTCAGGGGAGGGGCACGCACGTTTCAATGGTTTTAGTTTGTTTTTATTTTACTGCAGAATTGTAGATGGAACATGCTGCGAGTTTGGACGCCATGTTTTCTTTAAAAACAGTAAAAAATAAACCATTTATCACAACCAGAAACTGTAAAAATAGAAATTATAGTTAGACTGTAAATTTCCGACTGTCCTTTGACACATCACGAACACTTTAATCAGGAAAAAACCCATAACCTAATCTGAGCTTCTTCTTCCTCTTTTCCTCTGTCTTCTTTTTAAACGGCAAATTTCAGATGGTGGAGAATAGAGTGTCGAAGTCACGCCCCTTCCGGTGAAGCTCATGGGACCTTAGATCGGAAAAAATATGAATGGCAGTGAATGAGGAGAGAAATAATGTCTTTTGGTCCCCTTTGAGTTGTGACATGAAATCCAAATATGTCGTTAATGAAGTTAAAACATAAATTTTAAGGTCAAGAAAGTCATACTTTGTGGTAAAACTGTTGAGATATAAGCTTTTTAATTAGAAAGACTCAAGAGTACACAGGAGGAGGTCGCGTATGTGACGTCATAGCTTTCGCTCGCTTCCTGCAGCTTGGAGTGACTGCAACCTGGCACAAAACACACAGACATCTTCAATCATAAATCGATTAATCATAAAACAGTGGAATTTCAGCGGGGAGGCCAATTGACAATGGTGGTGGTAGAGATAAGTGGGAGGGACAGCAGCTTTCCGTGCCTCCAAAAAATATGCCCTATTCATTCAGTGTTTACCCAACACGCTCAATACATGGACATGCAATGACAAATTGTCATTAACTTATTACGTTAAAAATTAAAAAACGATGAAAATATGGACTTACCCATGTTTAAAATGACCTGTTGAAGTGAAAAAACGAGTAAATGACCTGTTGAAGTGAAAAAACGAGTACTGACGGGAACAGACGAGTGGAGTTGATGTTTAACCAGCGTGGAGAGCACAGGAGAAATGCGCTGCCTGTGTGGACAGTCAAGCGCCTGTGAGTACACTCGCAGGACTTCCGCGGCACTAACGCGCTCGGTGTGTCTTTAGCGTTAATTATAACAGCCAACTTATTGAAAAATGTCGGGTTTAAATCGGGCTTGGGCAACTTATTGAAAAATGTCGGGTTTAAATCGGGCTTGGGCCCATAATTACAGTTAATTGGACGGGCTGGGCCGGTCCCAGACATAACGTGCACGGGCTCGGGCTGGGTCGGGCTGAATTTTTTGGGCCCGATCTAAGCTCTACCATGAGCTCTACCGGAAGGGGCGTGACTTCAGCACTCTATTATCACCACTGTCTCCGTCCACACACACAAACCAAACTTAGGTCTCAACTTCAGTGCTGATTAAAATGTGCTGCTGTAGCCAGGAGCAAGTTAGCTAGCAAGCTAACATCAGCACACGCATTATTGTTGATAGTATTTCAGACCCAACAAACATCACTGACTGCTTCTATTCAACAACCGTTTTTGTCCTTAGTGCAAAAAACATGTAGAACTTCCATCTGTAGAACATGGCCATGTTCACTGTAGCCAGCTCTGGCTCCTTGTTGTCCTCAGCCGCCATGTCACAAAGATGGCGATGTGGACGCGCTTAGCGCACTTGTGTTTAGTACAGAAGGATTAGATTTGAGACACACTGACAGTCCTAACCCTCAAACAGGCCTGTGACGAAGTGAGGACCGGCCCAAATGTCCCCACTCTTACAAAATGTTTTCACTCTGTTGCTTTAATACATTTTGTGGTCCTCACTATGTATCAGACACTCGGAGACACAGAGACACATGTGCACAGATATGATAGGATGGTGTGTTCACTGTCTCCTGGTAAACTGAGCTCTCACTGATCATCCAGGTGACATTTTATTTCCATGTGAACTCTGATTGTCACTCCTGGCTGGTCGCCTCCGTCACGTCCTGACACGTCCTGGTTGTGTCTAAACTGTTCAGCCCTGTCTGCGGTTCAACAACACCTGATTAAATGATTTTAGTAACTCTGCTAATGAATGTTGGAACATTTTTTTGCATATTTTAATGACAGGGTGGAGGACATCAGAATTAAGATACCTCAGTATCTTAATGATGACTTTGTTTTTGACACATAAATAAATAAAGGTTAAGGCTTTTCTGTTTTTGAGCCGACATCTTGCCCAGTCTAACAAAGGTAGTCATGGCAGTGCGATGTACAACTTGTTCTTTAGATCCTCTGCCATCTTGGATGGTCAAGGAGCTATGGTCTACCCTAGGTCATTATGTTTTATACATTTTAAACTTATCACTTTCCACTGGTGTTTTCCCAGCTTGTATTAAATCTGCTGTGGTTAAGCCCTAATTAAAGAAGCCTGGCTTGGACGCCAACTCCTTAAAACATTATAGACCTGTCTCCAATCTTGTGTTTTTGTCAAAAGTCTTTGAACAAATTGTCTTAAATCAGCTCTTGAAATACTTGACATTGTAAATCATTCAACTGAAACGCAAATGATTTATTCTTGGCTGTAGATTCAGAGTCAGCATCTGTGCTACTGTTGCTCGATCTAAGTGCGACATTTGACACGGTGGATCATTCTATTTTATTGGACAGACTTGAAAATTACTTTGGCATCTCAGGTCAGGTGTTCCTGTGGTTGAGATCTTACTTGTCAGACAGATCTCAACGTGTCTTATATAATAACACTTTCTCTGAAATGCATGCCATTAGTCATGGGGTTCCACAGGGGTCTGTACTTGGTCCACTGCTATTTTCTACGTACTTGGCACCCATGGGTCAGATTTTACGTTCATTTGGGATCTCTTTTCATTGTTTTGCAGACGATTTACAGTTGTATACGCCTAATATCCTGCAAAATGGTTCAGAGATAACTAAACTTGAGACCTGTGTAGCTGCAGTTAGGGGATGGACATCTAGAAATTTCCTGTTACTTAACTGGACTAAGACAGGTCCTGCAAAATTAAGGCATTTCTATGAACGTATTACTTTGTCTCTGGATGATTTATTAAGGCATTTCTATGAACGTATTACTTTGTCTCTGGATGATTTTGTGATTCATTGCAGTGACAGCGTTAAGAGTCTTGGTGTGCTCTTGGATCAGACCCTCTCGTTTGATTTTCATATTAAGGACCAGAATGGCCTTTTTTCACATACGGAACATTACCAAGATTCGACATATCCTTTCATTTAAGGGTGCTGAGATCCTTATTCATGCTTTTGCCACATCACGGCTAGATTATTGCAATGTCCTTCTGTCAGGTTTGCCAAAGAAGAGTTTTCGGGGTCTTCAGATGGTACAGAACGCTGCAGCTTGTGTTTTGACCGGAGCAGATAAATATGAACATATTACTCCCGTGTTGGCCTCGCTCCGCTGGCTTCAGGCAGAGGTACTCCCGTGTTGGCCTCGCTCCGCTGGCTTCAGGCAGAGGTTAGAGCAGACTTTAAAGTGCTTTTGCTTACTTATAAAATTGTAAATGGCATTGCACCACAGTACTCGTGGTACTCCATAATACTCCATACACACTTGCATGTGAACTGTGCTCCCAGGGGACTCATCTTCTGAGTGTCCCATAGAAAGATGGTTGGTGAGCGTGCTTTTTCATTTTGTGCACCAAGCTTGTGGAACAATCTACCTATTGGTATTAGGCAGGCATGTTCAGTTGATATTTTAAAGCAAAGCTAAAGACCCATTTGTTCACTGTTGTGTATAAGTCTTGATTTGTCTGTTTATTGTTGACTATCATTGTTTTATTTTTTTGTATTTATTATATACTGTTTTTAGAAGCCTTCCCGTTTTTAATGATGTACAGCTGTACATGTATGTACATGTACGGCTTTACAAATAGGTAGTGGCGTGTTTGTGGCACATGATGTGTCCAAGGACTGTTGGAAATTTGAAAATACTAAAATAATTTCTTTTTTTTTTGTTTTTACAGTTTCTGGCTGTGATACATGGTGTCATTTGGGCATGTTTTCTTTAAAAATCAGCAGTAAAATAAATACAAAATAAAACCATTTAAATCTGTGTGCCCCTCCCCTTAATGAAAAACATAAGTCCCTCAAAATATTTAACATGCCTGCTTCTTTTCACACAGCCCCTCCCCCTTCATAAATAACAAACAGTCCCTTAGGGGTTCACATGTTCCAACCATAGACCATAATATATTTCTATAGTTTAAGCAGGTGTACAAGTTTGCTAATGCAGAAGAAAGTGTTAAATTTGAAGCTTTTGAATCAGAGTTTGGTGTACAGTATTAATGGAGGTTGGTGTGTGACTGAACCTTGTGTTGTGGAGGTGTGACTAAATGTAGCGCTGACTCTGATGTTCCTCCTCTCAGCAGCAGTCGGTGCAGGAACTGGAAATGCTGCCACCACCGGCAAGAAACACCGGCGGAGAGGCAAAAAACACCGGAGAGTCCGAACAGACGAGAATCGGTAAGAGACCAGAGACCCCCCCCCCCACACACACACACACACACACACACACATACAATTATATATTTATAAGATATACATTTATAGAGGCTGTCAGCGTTAACGTGTTACTTGCGATGAGATTAAGGTCCACACATAACATGTTTTTTTTTTCTTTTTAATTGCTTGCTGCTTTTTTGCTGTGTGCATTTACTTTGAGTTTGAGCTCCACCTACGAGCTGAGCCCACAGGTGTAGTTAATCAGACTGATGTCAGCAGACAACCACATCACCAGAGCTGACAAAGCATTATCTTGAAGTGTGTGAATCACCACAGACCTGTGGATGAAACTAAATCAAAGAAGTTAAGCACTGCTAAACAGGTGGAAACTGACTACAGACCTGCATTTTAAGTCCTGTGTGTGATTTATCCTGACTTCACATGAGTAAAGAAAAACTCTGCTAGCTGCTAGGCTAATTTATATGTTGTAAAATACCATAGGCTTGTGCTAATAACATTAGCATGTTGTATTTGTGGGGAAAACATGTCCAGAGTTCAGTGTTTTGTCTGTGAATCTTGTGACTTATAATGAAGCTGATTTGTGTACTTGTATGAAATTGTTGCTATTAAGCCAAAAGGCGGCTGCGGCTCGGGAGGGAGAACAGGTCGTCCGCATGCCTAAGTGACAACTCTCTGTACTTGACAGGAAGTGACCACCATGAGACGGTGTATCATCTCTAGTCAACAACTCTCTGTGCTTCGTTCTGATTTGCAGCTTTTCAGACTTATTTTGTGGCTGAATATAATTTGTAGCTTCTTAAAATCTGAATGAGGATAGTGATAGTGAGATACTGGCTGCAGTGATGAAACAAAACCAGCATCAGATGGACTGTATTCATAATCAATATGCCACAGTAATATAAATAACCAGCGGCAATTCATCAGTCAGTGAGAATGTGTGTGTGGGCGGGGCATAAGCACATACAGCCAGCAGCAGCAGCGACCCACCGTCTGACACCGGCACACCGTGAGGACAGAAACAGAGGGCTCTGTGGGGACGGAGCACCTGCTGCAGCAAGCCAACACGCCGCCTGTGGCCATTTTGACTTGACCAGCGGACTTCACTACAAGCTGATTGGCTGTTGAAACAGGTGATGTGCTTTAAAACCAGTCACCGGCCATTTGACCAGCTGAGTGTCAGGTGACACCATCAGTCGACTTGAGTCGAGCTCAGACCGACCAGTTCGCACTGCTGACACTTTTCTCTGTGATGTTATAAAAACATCATCTCGTCAAGAATCTTTGGTCTGAACTGTGATCTCATCAGTGATGAAAGTCAGCAGTTAAAATTTTGTCACTCAGCAGAAATGTTTTCTGACCTAAACAACAAAGAGGAATCATCACATCTGACAGTCACCTCTTCAAACACTCAGACTTTAGGGTTCTGCTCTCTGGTTCAGACGATGGTCAAATCTACCAGATATAAACTCTCACTGCTCAGCTCGTCTTCAACCACAACACTTTCTTCTTCTTTTCTTTTTTCTTCACTTATATTTGAACTTGTGTACGTCATGTTTTTGCCTCTTCACTCCTGTGTTTATTTGTTTTTATTATGTGTGTTTATGTGTGTGTGATTTTTATATCCTGTGTGTCACTGCTGCTGCCGCCGAACTGGGGACAAATGAAGGTCATGAACTCAAACAAAGCAACCGCACATTTTACACGGTAATTCAAAACCTGGATCATGACTGTGCATCGCTGAAGGGAAGTGGAGGACTCTTCATCATAACTGATGAATGTAGCGTATAAACCTGAACAGATCTTAAACCCTCGTGGATCCATCTAAACTGCTGAACACAGTTTGACGCACGAGGAGGTCTGCACAGGAAAAAGATGCGTGATACAGAAGATACCACATATACATCTGTGTCTTAGTTGCTAGGCTAACAATTCCCCCTTGCTTCCAGTCTTTGTGCTAAGCTAGGCTAACAGGCTAGGCTAAGCTAGGCTAACAGTTGCCCCGTGCTTCTAGTCTTTGTGCTAAGCTAACGGGTGGCCTACTGACAGAAACAGGTTTGGTGCTCCGTCTGCAGAGACTCGGCTCCAATAATAGAACCAGAGACTGAATCGTGATCCCACAACGCACACACACACACACACACACACACACACACACACACACACACACACACACACAGTCTATTTTAGTACACTGAACCTCAACAATATCCATGACTCAGAGAAGTCATGGAGAGGGGAGCAGCTGTGTGTGACACAGATATATGATCCGCCTGACTCTGTGTATGTGATTAGAATGACATCATCATCCAATGTTTCCAGGCCGAAAACATCCTTCCTGTACATGTACAGGTATCGTATCAGATTCGTGGCTGCACGATTAATTGAATTTTAGTAAAAAACCACGATTCCCAAAATTAAATAAACCTGATCGGCTACGATATCGATGTTTAAAATGATCTGCTCATAGAAAACTCAGCTGCACATCAAAGCAAGTGCTTTCTAAACTAAGAGCAGCCTCCACTTTGGGGGAGCTGTACGCTTCTCGTGCACGCTGCAGTGTCAGCCTGTGAAAAACTGTCCTCAATGTTGCGACTGCAGATGAGCTAGAACAGAGGATTGGGCGGCACAGTGGTACAGTGGTAAGCATTGTCGCCTTACAGCAAGAGGGTTACTGGTTAGATCCCGGGGGGGGTGGGGGGGTGGGGGGGGTGGGGGGAGCCTTCTGTGCATGTTCTCCCTGTGTCAGTGTGGGTTTCCTCCAGGTGCTCCAGCTTCCTCCCACAGTCCAAAGACATGCAGGTTAATTGGTGACTCTAAATTGT